>NW_010535524.1:0-14855 GCF_000687285.1 Phaethon lepturus
CCACAGTCTTTCCCTCATCCACTAGGCGGGGAAGGAGGGAGGGGACTAGAAGCCGTGGGCTGTGCTTTCATGGGTGTCATGGAGATTTACACTCCTTCTGGCACTTTCTGCCAGGTGCAGATGGCACAGTCACATTTCATTCCAGCTTGGACTAGAAATGGCAGGTGGTGAGAGGAGGAGTGTGGGGTGGTGAGGGCAGAGGAGGAAGAAGATGCGTTTGCTGAGCTGACTGTGGGGAGCAGGACGGTGAGGCCAGCATGCTGCTTTGGAGCCATAGTACCCAGCCAAATCTGACTGTGTGTCCTTGAACATGGCAATACCTTCAGCATCCATACTGGGGGTGGGTGTGCAGGTCACCTTTTTTTCCTGTGTGGCATGAAAGTTGGGAGAGATTTCTTGTGCCTGGCTTTAGTGTGGCTCATTGTTCTCTGTCATCCCCATGGCTCACAAGGGATGAGAGCCTGAGGCAGGGCAGCTTCCCTAGGACCCTTCTGCAGTGTGACAGCTCTAGGATGAGCTCTGGTCGTTCTTATGGCATAGCTAATGCCTTGCTTGTATGTTGGACCAGAGGAGCTTTGTGGAATCCTTGATGAATTTGCCTCCTGCTGTACATCCTTGTTCTCCCTCCCCTACCTTGATTCGTGTCCTTGTCTTATGTATGCTTTCCTGTGGAAAAACATCATAGGTCAATCAGCACTTAGATATCTTTACTGTGCTTATCACCCTAGTAGGTGGATGCTGTGCAAATAATCATGTATTAAATACCACAATAACTTTGCGCCACTGGTATTCTGTAAGAGCAAAAGAAGGCAGGAGAGCAGCCAGTTGAGGTCTTCATAACAAAACAGCAGCAGCAACAGCAACAAAACACAGGAAAACTGGGATAATTTTGACTATACAGCATACCTGAATCTCAGTCTAAAGTTTCTTGAAAGCCTACCAAAGATTTTGGATCTTCTGGTTAGTCAAAGGTTTTCCCCTCAGGATTCCTCCAGAATTGAGAATGTTTTCAAGGGAAGAATTTTGATGCTTCTTTATCTGTACCCATGCTTTGGGGAAGAATTTGCTTCAAGTGTAGAGCTTGGACTAAAATCAAGTCCGAAACATAAAGTGCAATTGATGCCCCCAAACATCTTTCATTTTCAGTACAGAAATATTTTTTACTAGGACAACATGCTAAGCCGTAATTATCTTCAGCAAGCAAGACTCCCACTGAAAACCTCAGCATTTTGTGCCTAACCTCAGTGTGCAAAATGATAGGTGTTGCTGTATTTTTTTTTTTTTTACTTTAAACCATGAACCGTTGAGGGAGAGCTGATTGCATTAGAAAGGATTCCCCAGCATGCTCAGATGGCACCTGTTTCTTTACAAGGGGTCAGCTAAATAGCAGTATCTCCTAAGTCACTGTTGGGTGCCTGATGGGAAAATGTCAGAGTAGCTTTATCCTCCCAGGCAGCTGGCAACTCCTACCCTGTGATTAGTGCCACATCTGTGTGACTATGATATGTCTAATAGAACAACAAGCAAGGTAATAAGGACTAGATGAAAGGAAGAGAAGGCTACAAGGTCTTGGTTTGGCAGAAAACTTATTCTCCTTATTACGCTTGCTTTCAAACAAAATGTTTTAGGAGCTTTTATTTTTTCAATCCAAGTCTTTTAAGGGGCTAGCTAGGTTTTAAAAGCACTCTTGTATTAACATTTTCTATAAAACCTGTATTAAAGTCGGGATTTGCACTTGAATTTTCTTCTTGTTGGAACTAAAATTTTTTACTAGAGCATCTTGAAATCTCCAACAAGCCTTGATGCTAGGGGTGATTGCCTAGGCCTGTAAATATCTGTGATGTTGTGGAAACCCAGGGTGAGTGGTTTGGGAGAGGAGGTGGGGGATCTCCAACGTAGAGCAGCTATTTCTCAGGCAGAGCCTCATGCAGGGATTTGCTTTTGCCTCCTCCCTCCCCCTGCCAAATGCGTGTCTGAGCTGTGAAGGGGTGTTTGATGCCATCCCCCAGAAACAGCACAAACACCAACCCGCTGTTGGTCTCCAGCCTCTGCTGAGACCTAAGAGTGTCCAGCTCTCATTTTGGAGCTTGACTTCTGGAAATGGAGTGGAGGGGGAGACCTTCTTGCTCAGGCTTTGGGCTTGACTGAGGACAGAAGGGACATCAGCCACTCCTCTGCATGGCCTTGTGGGTCAACAGATTGTGTAAACTTGATCTGTACTTACTGCTAGGTTTACCTTCATTTTTCTCCTTTATTGCAAAAGCAATGGTTCCAAGTCATTAGTTCATCAGCTAACTCTATAAAATCTTAGATCACAAAAAATCCTTCCTGGAAACAGAATTGAGCCCTTCTGAATACAGCTTATTATTAGGCTGACAATACCACAATTTAGCACAGATGCTAATATATATTTCAAGAAATGTTCATGTGTTGTTAGGGAACAAAAACAATATCCAAGACCTTGAAATATTTACAGGCACCGTTAAAAACTCAGTGTGTTGCAGGAGGTACAGTATTACCAAGTAGGCAGGAGGCTCTCTTAGGAGTGTTGGATTTCAAACATTCCTCTAGTCTGTTTTGCTTCTTACAGCGTGCTTCTGGGAGTTAATCCACATGCTAGTGGGAGAAAATAGATCAACAACCCCAAATTTGGCTGCTCTCTGTAAGTTTCCCTGACATACTCAAGGAAAGCGGCATTTCAGAGACGGTTGTCAGAGGTACTGAGCTGTTTTCTGGCCTGTTTTCCACCCGGGCTATGGTGCTTAACTGGTGAGGTGGACTATGTACTGTTCTGTGAACCAAACCGTCACCCTTTGCCTATTCCTGTTGCACGTGTTATTCAGTGTGATTTTAAGCATTTGTCACTGACATTCAGAGAAGAAAGCAGCAGCGAGCCTGCTGGCATTTCGGTGATGATTAACATCCCCGGCCTGATTCTGGACGCTGTCTGTCAGCATACATCAAAAATTCAAGCCATCGATACTTAAATAGAGAAATACCAGCTTAGCTGTACGTTTGTGTCCTAAAACTACCAAATCGCTGTATTCTGAATTGCCTTCTTGAATTTTTGTGGTGATGAGGTTGCCAGCTTGTGCAACTGAGTTTAGTGTCACTTCAGCAAACAAATACAGGCAGAGGAAACCTGTAAGGATCTGTCCCTGTGCCGACAATTAGATAACTGATTTATCCATTAACTTGAGCAGTTATAAAACATGAGTAGCAGTAAGTGCTTACAGAGCCCTACACTGGGAGAGACAATTTAACAGTTTGTCTTTTATGGCTGTCTGGTGCTTGTTTCTGTGATGTTTCTCTTAATGAGACTTATGAATTGTCCCTGTCTGCTTAATTCAGACTCTGAGATGCTTCTTAGTATATTTATGTCTTGGTTAGAAGAACTTTTTCTTTCAGATAAAGGCAATTACCTGCTTTTTACCACCATCTTTAAAAGAGAGACAGCAATTATACCCAGTATTGGTGACCTTGTTTATAACTAAAGTTTAGTATAACTATAAATGGAAGATCTTTTTGTTTGTTTGGAAAAAGTTGTACTACATGATTGGAAGTTTATAGAGGACATTAAGAAAATAAAATCTCCATGGAATAGCAGGAGAGAAACTTATGACATTAAAACACATCTAGCTCAGGATGGCTTCCTAAAGAATACTGAAAAGTCAGCTGTAAAGCTGACTTACTGAATCTTTACATTTACATTTTTACATTTCACTGTCCAGTGCATACATCTATATTCTGCCTGTTAGACTCCTGAGCTGAGTCTCAAATGAAACATTAAGGACATGGGTACTCTTGCATTTGGCTGTTGATCAACTCAGGTGGGAAAAAACCCTGATGTGTTACGTACTTGGATTACAGGCAAATTTAGCTTGCTGGTGTACTAGCCCTGGGGGATGCACCTTACACCCATGGCTGACCTCCTGCACACACGAAGTAGCTGGTTTGAGGGATATGGTTCTGCTGTGATTTGTCAGAACTTTAAATATTGTGTGTGCAAGGAGGAATACATAGTGCATTTGTATTTCCTGGTACATTTCAGCCTTGCCTATCCAAGCCATGACAAAGTGCAATCTTCCAGCGTACCCATCTTCAGCAGCCAAATGAAAGCATTTTCAATAGAACAGGACGTCTCATCCCAAAAGTGCATAGTTACTATTTAACTGCATGTAAAAGCATGCAAAAGCCTTAGACTTAAAAAAAACTTCTCTTTTTGTTGATATGTGTATGAGGGGAAACCTGCACTTCCATGCTGTTCAGCAAGGACTGTCTGTCTGCCAAAAGCATAAGCCAACCTTCTGGCTGCCAAACTGTAAGGGTGACCTCTGACATCGATTAAAAAGCTGAAAGATAGATAATTTCATACTAAACCAAAGAAATGAGTCACACTACCATCTATAAAAGTGTAAGTTTTTGAATGATTCCATTGGGATGGAACTTCTTAGTAAAAGCATGTTTTTCATGTTTCTCAGCAAGGATTGACTCCGGATTTCAAGGGCTAATACACTATGCAAATATTTCAGTGCCTTTACCTGTTCTTCACTATTGGTATTTTAATTAGTAGTAAGGCTTAATTTGGGATAATTGACCAAAAAAATTCGATGTTTAAATTCTAAATCAAAGGCCTGATTGCTATTAAAGGCTGCAAGGTTAAAGAAAAGTGAAGTTGTTACAGGAATTTTTATTCTCCTTTGACCAAAAATGACTCTTCTAGTTTCCATCAGAAAGGGAAACAACTTATACTGTTTCTTGTTTGCAGTTGTGTTGGTTTATGACTTTTATCTTCTGGCATGTAGCAGGAAACCAATGTTTTTGCCTGCAGTTCTGGTGCTCTTTTGCATCATCATCATCTCAGCCTAGAACACAGCTGCAACTTTTAAAATTTTATTTTGATAATTGGTAAATGAATTCAATCATTTGCCTTTGACTCAAATAACAGCAACAACAGCAACAATACTAATTAAAAAAAAATCATTGGATTATTCTATCTGGTATTTTGAGAGGGTATTTTACTTTAGAATAGGTTTAGTCTGATCCCCTATCTAGGTGTCCCGACCATGTGTGACTTGAAGCTGCCTGAGGGATCAATCACAGAATCATTAAGGTTGGAAAAGACCCCTAATATCATCAAGTCCAACCACCAACCCAACACCACCGTGCCCACTAAACCATGTCCTGAAGTGCCACGTCTACACGTTTTTTGAACATTTCCAGTGATGGTAACTCCACCCCCTCCCTGGGCAGCCTGTGCCAATGCTTGACCACTCTCTCAGTAAAGAAATTTTTCCTAATATCTAGTCTAAACCTCTGGTTTTGGGTCCTTATGTCCCTATTAAATACTGGAGCATATCTGGAATGAATGTACAGTGAGCTTTTTGGCTTAGTTGTAACCCAAGGAAATCAGTTTTCACGCACCAAAACTTCTCTGCAAACCAAACCGACACACAGTAAATGGGAACAGTTTGGGGATTTACTTCCACACTGCTCTAATGCTCCAGGCCAAAACAACAAAGCAGGTGGAGCCTTGGGGTATCCATGTCATCAGCACTGGGCTGGCTGATGTGCCACGGGCTGTGGGAATTTTGTGTCCTGCAGGGGTGGTGGTGAGGTGAAAAAGCAGTTTGGGTGGGAAAGGACCTTTAAGGCTCATCTAGTCCAACCCCCCTGCAGTGAGCAGGGACATCTTCAACTAGATCAGGTTGCTCAGAGCCCCGTCCAACCTGACCTGGAATGTTGCCAGGGATGGGGCATCTGCCACCTCTCTGGGCAGCCTGTGCCAGTGTTTCACCACGCTCAGTGTGAAATATTTCTTCCTTCTATCTAGTGAAAATCTGCCCTCTTTTAGTTTAAAACCATTATCCCTTGTCCTATTGCAACAGAAAAAAAAATTCTGTCCCCATCTTTCTTATAAGCCCCCTTTAAGTACTGAAAGGCTGCTTGTTTGTTTATTTTGTTTATTTGTTTTGTCTCCCCCTCAGGCAGATATTTTGTTTTGAATTAAGGGTTTATTAATGAAAGCAAACAGATTCATTAACTGAAGAAGCTATACCCCCTTCTCAAAACTGGGCTGTGCTCTGTGAATATGGAAAAGGCAACTCCTTAACATTTCTTTTTCTGATTTGGAGCAGAGATTTGAACTCAGGCTTTCCACATAGCGTGTTGGGAGGTGCCGGTCTCAGACTGTCTTGAGAGGAGCAGTACAGCTCAGAGGGCAGAGCTGGGACCCATATATAGCACCTCTTACGCTGCTCTCCTAATTACCAGGGACTATTCTCACACCCTGCAGCTTTATAGAAAGTTCTGGCTGAGGTGGAGATACATTTTTCTGGTGAATATTAAAGAATGGGCTCTTCATTAAAACTGTCTTGGATCTCTCTGAGGTAAAAGGCACATAAGATTTAACTAATGCTGATTCTAGAGCTTTTTGGTCGCCTACGGCGAGATGTGAGGGAGGGGAATCAGATAATGGCAGTTGTTACGTGCTTAAGATCCCATTTGTGCTAGATGCTGTGCAGGGACACCGTAAGCACCACTTCCCACCCCATCTGGTTTTTCTTCTAATATTTCTCATCTTCTTTCAACGTATGGGAAACACCAACACTGCAGGCACAGAAATGAAGAAAAATCCAAATGCAAAAGGGTATCCGTTGCATACCTAATGCAACGCCCGTCAAAGGGCGCGATCCCAGAAAAGCGGGGTGGGAGCCGTGCACAGCAATCAGTCGAAGGTGTTGGGGATAGGTCTGTGCCCTGCACCCGCTTCCCTTCTGCGCTGCCTCCTAAAATATGAGAGCTGGGGCAGCACCTGGACCCCGGCTCCCTTTCCCCACCCGTCCCTTTGGCTCATGCCTCCTCTCGGTCCTGGTGAATACCGAATACAGCGCCGGGTCCCTGCAGGTGGCTGGCCTGGGATCCGTCCGATGCGAGAGGGACGCGACCTTAATTCCGCTTTTCCTCCAGCTCCCGTGAGCTTTTTAACCAGTGGGCGAGAAAAGAGCAGAGATGCCAGACGTGCTTTCCTGCGTGTTAGCGCACCGTGCCTGTGCTTCACGCCTGTTAGTAACGTCGGTGGAGATGGGGCACGGTCAGGCGTGAACGAGAGCTCAGGGGAAGCCTGAGGATCTCACCTGGAGTCAGCCTCCTGCAGTGGCAGCCTGTTGGCGCAGCACCCGCAGCTCTTCTTGCAGCGTGCAGGCTTGCTGGTGTGGATATCTGTTTTGAAAACGCTTATAAAAATTATTTCCGTCAGTCCTGTTTTGAAACTATTTCCACGAAAATATAAACTGTGTCTCACTGCTTTCATTTCTGACACGGCTGAATGTCTCCTATTCGGAATGTCATGAATCAAAGTGGGTTCATTCCACCTTTATAAGAAAAGGAATTTGTATATGGATATGTAAAAATAAACTTATATAAACACTATGTATATACATCTATATATCAATTACATGCAACATGAATTACGTTGAAATATATTATTTACATTGAGGTTTTCTGTAGATATTTCAGTAACATCTATTTTCTCTTCATGAGGATTTTGTGATCAGTCAAAAACCTGGTAACCTACTGTCAAGTGGCATTAATTAGGAAAAAAAAAACCATGTCATTTTGAATGAATTTATCAGAAATTGGGACATGTAATCTCTAAACCATGTTTTTTATGCTCCTAATGATTCTTGTGTGATTTGATGCAGTTTTTCTATCCCTTTGCCCTCTATACCTCAGTTTGCAAATCTAAATGTATGATTATTTACACACGCACACACAATATTCCAGTTCAAAATATTTGAAATATGTTTGAACGCTTTTAAAAGATTCAGGTATTAACTGAAGGAACTTGCTTTCTTTGTCTTCTGATTCCTGGACACTTAGACTATGCTTTAGTGCTGGTTTTGAATTCTCCGTCATGAAGTCTGGAAATGATCTTAAAACAAAAATTAAGATGCTTATGCATGGAAAAAAACATCACTGTGGGAATTCAGTGAAATTCATAAGTTGCTGACAAAAACCAGTTATCTCTTCACAGTATTATCTGTAAAAACCTTTCAAATGAGTTTTAAATAAAAGTGCATGGGCACAATATATTAATGTAGATGTGGTTTTTGCAACAGTCAGGAATATAAAATTGATGAATGGGACTCATTATAAAAAGTGGGACAGCACCATACTAACCAATGTATCAAAATTTAAAAAATTTATTAACCCTCTTTTAAAGCAGTTCGTGCACTTTATGTCAAATAACAAAGTTATGGTCCAAAAATTTTTCATCTACGTCTCTAAATGTGTGGATTTAACTTCCCCCTCCTTTTTTTAACCAATGTGACCTGGAGGTATCTTGCAGTAGAAATAAAAATATTGAAAAAGGAAGACTTAAGAGTACAAGGTAGATCCTTGGAGACTGAAGTAATACCATTAGTGGACAAGCTGAAATAAAAAAGCAGCTCCACTTTAGACACGCAGCCTGGTGAAGTCCATTTACATTATAAAATATTTGTCAGAAGTACATATTTTTTTAAAAAGGACCCCCTCCCTCCCCCCCTAGAAATTAAAGCAAAAAAGTCTAAATATTTTAAGTCACACAAGAATATGGTTAGAAAAAAAGAAGTAATAACTCAGGTTTAGTGCCAGCGTCTGAACTAGCTTGTCTTACTTCTCCTTCCTGCAGAAAAGCTGATTTTTTCTGTAGCTTTTATGTGGTGGAAGAGACCTGTCATGTGGCCAGTTTATTAACGTCATGCGTGTGAGTTCCCTGGAGGAGATGTCCTGCCCCGGTCCCTCTGTGGGGACAGATGCTCAAGGCCAGGCATGGGTGACACATTTTGAGGGTGTTGCAGGCTGCGGTGGTGGTGGGAACCAGACTGTACTCTGAGCAGGACAGTAATGAGGAGACCACCAAAGCAACGTGGAGGTCTCGCAGCTCACAGCATTTCTTTGGCACAGGCTGACTTTCCACAGAGACTTTCGTTAGCTGCGCGTTGACCTTGACATTTGATGTACACAGAGAATGTGGGGGAGATAGACCTTTATCTCTTTAACCTGCCTTAGGTGTTTCCTTTGGTATCTAACTCCTCCTTCTCTGATCACTAGCAAGAATGAAGAAAACCTTTTATTAGCTTTGTAGATTCCTAGAAGTGAACGTTTAAAAGCAGTCTCTGAAGCAGGAGCTAGATAAAATCGTGTTTATACATACAGTACAAATAGTACCATGGGGAAAGAGGAGCATTGTAAGCTGGAATTTTCAGTGCTAAAATGTGAATGCAGCTAGGCTTTAGATACACCTGTGCTTGCCAAACCTCATGTGTCCTGATAATGTAACAACAGGAGCTGAGAACTTCAGGGGAAAAATGTTTCTGTGTGAATGATATCACATATATTCAGCTAAGCTTGGGTAAGAGAGAGACCGTGACGTGCCAAATAACAGACTTGCTAACACAGACTTGCTGGCACTAGCATTATGTGGAAATTGGGAAATATTTATTCATCTGAAAGATAAAATACTCTCTCTTTAATAAGGAAGCCCCCTTTCTTCATGTCCTACAGGTCATCAGCAGTTCTTAGGCAATATTAACTTTCTCCTGATTCTGTGTCTCAGTGAATGAGTAGTCTGAAGGTCTCCTTTTGTTTTCAGAGCTGCTTGCACTTGTGTTATCAGCACTGAACACACCTGAGTACATCGGGCTTGGTGAGATATTTGATAGGCAGAACTTCCCAGGAATCCAATGGCCCTACTGTTGCCCTCTGTGATCGTCCTTGGTGGGACAATAGTGACAAAGACAGACAGACGATGATTAATGCCTCCTCCTGAGCCCCCTCTCCCATTGTCTCTGGCCCAGGATATTTTTACACAGTGGAGAGAGGAAGGGTGCGACAGGAAGAGATGACCTCATGTCTGAATGAGGTATTTTCCCTTTCTGATCCCCACGAATGAAACCCCTCTGAGTAGCTGCAGCTCCACACATGGTTAACTAAACTCCCAAGAACCGCTGCAGGAACCAGGAACTCCCTGAGCTAGTGCTTGTCTCTTCTCCTCTACCAGGTTTCCATTTCATTACTGCAAACTATATAAAGAGGAGAATTTAACCCTTTGGTTTTGCAAGTTTGATGAGAAAGCTGGCAATTCATCTTGTCCTTTTTTTGTAACAGGAGGACCTTTGGCATGCCAACAACATGCTGTAAGTGCAGAGGGTAAGCTTCAGCTAGGGCTGAGGGACAGGAGTGAAAACACGCTGGTGATGTTAAACTGATCAGGGGAAGGTAGTTGTGGAAAGGTTTTCTGGAGACGTGGAAGATTTCCTTCTTGGGCTTGAGGAGGAGTATAAACAGTGAACAAGATAAATAAATTGATGATGCCAGGGATTTTCTTTTTAAAATGCTTTTTGCCCTACGTATGTATAAGTAACAGCAGATTTCCTTTTTTAAAAATAAAAAATCTGATTTAGTTAGCTATTTCCTCTGTTTTGAGACTACCTTTTCCATCCCAGACACTTAAGTATGAACAGCCAGTTCATACAGCATTCATCAATGCTTCAGCAGTTAAACTGAAATGGGGATGTCTCTTCATGCTGTCATTATTCAACAATATGTCACCATGGAGAGTCATTTTTACCTCAGGTGAAAGAATGGAGCATACTGAAAAGCCGCCTATTAGTCTGTCCTCATCCATAACTTCTGATGCTTATTGCTCACTCACATGCTTTATTCAGACCCATGTAGTTTTTCTGATTTCTGCAGTAACGTTAGCTCTTTTAACGAAGTTCAGACTTGAAGTTCTATTGATTTTTCAAAATTGTTGATACACTTTCAGAACCCTGATGGCCTCATGCTTTCAACCTAGCCTGCTTAGAATACAAGGAATTAAAGAAATAGACTTTAAATTCCTCAGCAATTTACACTGAGCATATGGAAGACCAATAACTGTGGAAAGTTGTAAACGACCCACTACTCTGTTCAGCTCAAGCCATGGGTATGCTCAGACTTTCCCTGTGTGGGAAACTACATAGACCAAAGCTGTGTCATGCAGAGTGGAAACATACATAAACTAAGAAAAGAACTTAAAAAACATTTGTTAATATATTGGCACAGTCAAGCTTAGGAGACTCAAACTTAATCTTCTGAATTGTAGGTCAGGAGAAATAAAGAGCATTCCCATGGGTGATTATCCATTACCTATTTCAAAACTGGGCAATATAAAACTTAACTTATTCTAAGGTAAGGCAAACTCACCTCTTTGGTTTTTTAATATATATTAATTATTATTGGCCACTGTAATCTCTGTAAATGACACAGGTCTCCTGATGTTTGAATTAAGCCATATGATTTGCCTCTAACAGCCCCAAGATGCACGTGATTACCAGCAATACTTTGATATTTGGTTCTCACATTGAACAAGGCTGGGCAGTGAGAAGTGGTAGAAATGCAAAGAGCGACCAAATAGTGTGGTGATGAGAGATACTCTTCAATCCCAACTCTGTGTCCATCCAGACAAACATTTCTAGCACATGAAGCATGAAGAAATTCCAGGTTTCAGTTTAGTAACTCCAAGCCTGTTGGTAAGAAACGTGGGGGAAACATACATAGGTATAACTTGCAGATTGTGTTACAGTCTTCAAGGTAGTGTGTATGCATTTAAAAGTTAAGTTTTACTATTTTGGTTTTTATTCTATTACCCAACAATGTGTTTAAGATTGTTAGTTTAAAAATACGTTTAAAAATTGCTAGTCATTACAAATAATGAAACCAGTGTCATTCTCAAAGGTATCTATTATGGAATACATAACTAGTAGGAAGAAAAAAAAAAAATGTTTGCAAGTGAAATCAAAAGCATAAAGGGACCTGGCATATAAAAATTCAGGTCTTTTAACAATTCTGTTGGGCTCCAGGAAGTATCATATTTTTGGTAATGATGACAAAAAGAAAAACTAATGCAAGTTTATGTCAAGTGCTCTCTGGAATTGCCAAATTGCTTTTCCCCCTCTCAGAAACATAAGCCTAAGATCTTATATCTGTATAAAATCTTGAAACAATCAATCATGGAAACAGCATCTGATTGCAGAAAACATGATTTTAAAATCAATTTGTCATGCTCCTATATGGATTTAGTGCCTTCCTTGTATTGACATTTCTCATTTGCTAAATGCAGGAATAAAAAAAATACTGTAATTTCTCTCTGTTGTGTCACAAATTAGAAGGCTGGAATGCAAAAAAGTTTATTCTTTGTTTCTGAATTTGTCCTGGACGTGGAATTATTTGGTAATTTTTTTTTCTCTGATACATTTCTTTTGTGATGCCTTAGAAATTATGCTGCCTGATTTCCATCTGAAAATCACTTGTGATGCCCTGTTCCCGTCACAAAGAATCCCTGGGAATGGCTTTGACAACATGATTGTTTTTTAAGACCTGCTTGCTCAGAAGAAACATACTGATGCTCCTTCTAATGCTAAATTTCACAAAGGAGAGGACTGGATTTTGAGGTACCTCTCTGTGCAGTTACGACACTGAAAGGCATGCTGGTTTAGGACCCTTTAAAAAAGTACTTATTTGGGGGAAACTGCTTTATAACACAAATGTATATAGTGAACTGGATACCAGTGGATTTGAAGGAGGTATGTAACATTGTCATACATGTAAGTGATAGGACACTGGTCAACATGTTCCCAGAAAAACTCAGCTTTTATTTGCTAAAGAGCGCAGAGATTTACTGTAGGACTTTGAAATGGTGAAAAATACTCATGTTGAATAGTGTGCTTGAAGCTTTTCAAATTTTTCTAACATGGGTATCTAATGCTAGACACTGAGATGTTCAGATTTTTTTTCCCTTCAGAGGTGTGTGGACATTATTCCAACAACTTTTTGTATGAGTTAAAATACGTATACTTCTGCCTAGAAAGTTGTTTGATGCATGTGAATTATATTGCAGTGCCTATGAATTATACTGAACTAGTTACTGACCTTCCTCCCCTCAACCACAAGGTGTGTCTGGCACTATTTCAAACAGTGTTACCAACTACATCAGTCATCTGCAATCTGGGGCTACGTTCTTGGGGAGGGTTTGCTGAAGACAGCTTAGATTTGGCATGGAAGTAACCTAAATCTTTAAAAATATTTGTTCACAACTCTGTGCTTTTTGATACAAGTTTGCAGGCTGAGAAAACCTTTGTCGCTGTTGTTATTTATTGTAATTTGGACATACCTCGAATGAACACTCTTCTTTCTAGGTACCCTGTCAGGAATTTTGCACAATCGCTGTGTGCTGCTAAAAATGTAGTCCTCTCTCTGTGGAGGGGTGACCTGGTGGTCATAGTAATAACTGGTGACCAAAAGGATCGAGAAACACCTCCACCTCCCAAGCTCTACTTTCTACTTTTCCATCTTCCCCGACTCAGACCAGTAACGGACAGGCTTTCAGGATGCCTTCCAGCTAACACAAGAGCGGAGTTCTGATGGAGCATGTGCTTAGAAAATTAACAAGGATGGCTTTAGGTTTGATTTTATGTAACTTTTGCTTAGCTGCCTGGATGAATCAGCTAAATTTCTGAGTGAACTGAAACTCCAAGCAATTTGTTTTGGACTCCATCCCAGGCAGACCTATTCAGCCATCCACTTAATTGCTAGTGCATCTTCATTTATGTACCTCTATTGATTTTAATCTCAGATGATTTATACAGCACCATAAGCAGGTAACAAGCCAAACCAATGACATTTCACTGGAGATGAAGATACTTTTAAACCATCTTAATTTGTCCAAAATCTGCTCATATATACAAGGTACCTCTTGCTGTGCTTCTGTGTTTAAAGTTTGTACTTACAGCTTCACAGATAAACTTTTATTCTCTTTTCCACTCCAGGTTTACAGACTGTTTTCTCATATTTTAAAAGTAAAGCACATTTCCGTTTGACTCCAAGATACCTCATGGCCTGCTGCCAGAGTTCCCTGATATTTGTTTTTCATTCCAACTGTTTGTTATTGATATTCCTGAATGTGTGTAGGATTCATTTGGCCTGAATTCAGATGCCAGTGCAATAAGGACCTTTACATAGTTGTGAGGGATGAACCATCATTGGCTTAATTCATAAACACAGGGAGAAATTAAGTAGTCTCAGAGTAAGATTAATTTTACCTCTTTAGACCTTTACTTCAGGATGAGGTGAGTCCTAGACAATGCTTCTGCCTGGAAAAGAGTTTATTTGTCCCTGAGATCTCCCTGTAACAGAATTAAGACCGAGTATGCTCTTAGAAGGCCACAGCTGCTATTTCTTTGACTCTGCTGCCTGAATGTCCTGGAGCAGAATTAGACCTCAACTCAAACGTTCCTCTAAGTATCTGTAGCACTCTTCAGATAGATAGCTATTTAAAACAGCTTTAAACTAATGTCTGATATGGTCCTTATGCTTGAATATTAACATAACACTGCAGTCAAAACAAGGGACATTAACATTGCACAGATGAGCTGTCTGTCCTATAGGTGTCTAAGCAGTCCATTAACACAATACTTTGTGTTTTGTGATTTTATTGCAAAGTATTATGTGATCTAAAAGAAAAGTGCAAATGAGAGAAATCATGCTTGTTAAATGAATCCCATCTTATTTTAATTTTCCACTTCAAATCACAATTAATATGTATTATTCATACCTTTTCATTTCTCTGACTATATTATATTAAAGCAGAACAGATGCTTGGTGTGCAGACTGTCCAAGATATGGGAACAGGCTGTCGTTATTCACGTTTTTCAGTTGCCCTTCAACGTGGGCGATAATAGTATAACAGAAGGGACTCAGTTATTGAAAGCAAAGTAAGTTAACAATTTTAGAAGACCATTCACGGAGAGGGTCCTGGACAATGGGAGGAG
>NW_010535524.1:14886-30969 GCF_000687285.1 Phaethon lepturus
CTCCAGGGAAAATCAAATCTCCTTCTATATCATTAGGCTAGAAATTTGTGGCTCAGGTTCTGGTGTTTATCATCTGCAACTGCATTGGCTACAGTGTACCAAAATGAAGTCTGGCATGAGTTTGGGGATAACTTGCAGGCAACAAAGATCTTTGCGATAGAACTCATTTGGGATCGCGTTCATAACTTTAACTCAAATTAGTTGTGTAAAAGTTAGCAGGATCTTAAATATGAGGTAATTTTTAAACTGAAGAAGTCTATGAGGCATAATTTTTTTGAGAAGAAAAGAACAAGCATTTTGCCTGCAGCTGCTCTTTACTTACCAAGGCTAGTACATACCACAACCCAGCACCTGGGGAATGGCAAAGCTTAAGCAAAAGAACTGATACAACTCACTTGGGTAACCTCAACCTGTGGTCTCGGTTAAAGGGTTAGCTCTACACTGGATTAATTAAAGTGAAATGTATATATATCTATGATACATTTAGACTTTTTAAGGCCACAGAAGCTACCTGCACAGAATGAAGCTTATTAAAAGCTGAGTAGCACAATGTTTTTCACAGAAACACAGTTACGCTATTTCTCCAATAAACTGTGGAAGAGTGAGGACAAACATTTCTCTAGCAACATTGAAAAGAGATGAGAAGCTATCCAAGAAACACTATAGGACTACCGAAAATGTTGAAAACATTTTGAAAATATTTAAAAATCAGTCTGAAATATTTATTAAATAATTTATGATTAAATTTTAAAATAATAAATTTATTTATTATAAATTATTATTATTATATTTATTATTACAATAATTAAAATATTAAAATCTTTCAGATCTGCTGCTTAATTATGACACTTCAGAATTATGCATAATACCAAGTATCATACTGAATCTGTGGTGGAAGTAGAAATACACTACAGAAAGACAGAAAACCAGAAACATTAGAAAAATGCAAAACATGCACATTCTCAGTTCTTAATCTGCACTGCAAATTGAATTATACAAACTGAAATTACCCCAAACTCTCTATTAGCTCAGTGAAGGTCATCTTATGGAATAGCTTCATTAAACTGAAAATCATTAACATAAATCTTTGTTGTCAAAATGTACATATGGTCCAATGTGAAAATCAGATAACTTACACTAAAATGTATTGTTTAAACAATATATTATCTCCTTAGGTTTGAAAAAGTAACAGGCTGCTTTTATCTCCGATGTACAAGGATCATCTTCAAGAGACATAAGTGTGTCTGAAAAGTCACAGAAAAGAAGTTTTTTTAGGACATCTTTTGAAGGAATCTTTTAGAAGAAGGAAGGAAAGAATCTTTTAGAAGATAAGGTTTCAAGACAAACTGGAATAAAGTTATTTCAGAAAAAGAAATGCAGATAATTATATACTCCCATATGACGCTGTTCTTTTGTTCACTTGCTTAAAACTGCAGTGGTGCTTTTGTCTTCTCCAGTAATTTCTTGTGCTGCTCTATATACTATATATAGTTCTTGTCCTGCAATGGTAAACGTCTTATTGAAAGTACTCAAAATATTTCAAGTAGCAATTAATTGTAGAAGTCACCCACGCTTTCTAAAGCTCTGACTTTTAGTGCTACAAGATGAATGCAACCAGATCTCAGGTCCCAGCTGAGGGCACTGTAAATGTAGCCGAAAGAGTAGCACGTTCCTAATCTAAATTAGCACCTTCTCATTTAAACACTTGAGATTCTGTGATCCTCCCTCAACTGCTTTCCGGATCTTTCCAGATCTGTGTAGAAGCAGTTTTTCAATTTTCTTAACTTACCTATTGGTCTATGCTCCCTTTTATCCCCTGAAAGAAAAAGGTTACCAGTGCATGATGTGAATCACCACATGCCTCTCTGGATTGACTAAAAGAGAGTGCAGACTGCTAGTGTTTGATTAGATTTCAAACCGTTTCTCTAAGCAAGATAAATTTTGATCTTAACACTTTGTTGAACTGAGTTAATTGATAGGTGTTAACACAAGTTACTCCTTCCTTGCTGATATTTTCTTAAATTGTGGGATAAATTTTTGAAGAAAAAGAAAATAAAAGAAAATAAGTTTCTTGCCACCTACATGAAAATGAAATTCTGCATTGAATAAGATAGGAAAGCTATGATACTGTTTCCCAAGCACCCAGTGGCTCAATGAAACCCAACTCAATGGCTTAATGAAACCAATAAGGCTTTATGTGAGATCTTGAGCACATAACTCATCTGATCACAGCTGAAATCCCCATAGTTGACCTCATTATTTTGGAAAGCACTGAGATTTCTCACTCATTCTCGATGCTTTATAATATTAACACTAACATTTTTGGGTGAGAAACAACTTGTGAAACACTTATTTTTATTTGCCTGCTGGTGTGTTACGGTTTAAAATGGCACTGTATAACTAATTATAACCTTAACAGCGGTACTAATTTTACAAAGAATAGTATAAAAGATACCCGCATGCCATTTTTTAACTTTGCACCTAGCCTATTAATCAAGGCACAATAGAGCTGGAGTCTGAGTACTGTGACATTGCTATTTTTAGATCATGCCCAGCTCTGGTGTCCTCTATGTGCGTTTGTACAGCATGTAATACAGTGAGGACCTGGGCTGCCTTTAGGACTCAAGTGCGATGCAAATAAATGCACACAGACTGTCTGTACAGCTAATGTTAAGACTGTCTCTTTTCCACTAGTCAAAAGAAATTATTCTGAGTCTTGCAGAGAAAACCTGCTCCAACAATCTCTGCCTGGGTGTTTACACCACACTCATTGCCGTGGTGGTGGAGTTATTTAATAAGAGTCGTGTGCACAGTGAAAGGAGAATATGCTCATTAGTGTCTAATGTATTGTTCAAGGTTATACGCATGATATAGAAGTTTAATGAGAACTTAATGGGACTTCTACTGCTACTGATTAAGTGTATCTATCATTTTGAGGATATGGGTAAAACTGCTTAACACTGTAAAGTTAAGGAAAAAATGAATGCCCAGTATGTCACTCCCTTCTGCCATTAATCACGTTCATTAGCTGCATTCCAGTGACAAGATTCTGACCCATTACTAGTGCAGTACTGGGAGGACCACTACGAGTGGCCTGTTGGTTTAAATAGTAATTAATCACATTAACTACTATGACTGTTTTTGTTCTTTCTGTCATATATGGCTTGTGCATTAAGCTAACTGTGACAAAAGTGAGAGTCCAGTAGTTTACTGCAAATTTATCATCCATGGTGCCTTGCTGCAATCCTAATTCCAGAGCAGGAGAGGCAGAGATGCTGAGGTGGCTACTAGAGGGAGAAGCAATGCATTGCTCCTCAGTTTTAGAGGGGCTGGGGGAGGTGCTTGCCCCAGGCAGGAGCTCTACATCTGTAGGATCCAGTCAGTTACTACATCCCAAAATGGTGTTTTATTAAATACTGATTTACTTAGTCTCTTTTTAATATCTAGCTGTTACCTTTTGGCTGAGGGGGTACCCAGGAAGACATGGCCAATCATCCTTGCTTTTACAATGGACTTTGTAAAGGTAGGAATGGCATTTTTGATCTGCTTCGTGTCAAGCAGATTTTTGTTCAGTGTCTTGTCAACATTTTTCTTTGTCATGGGACACCCCACGTCTAGTAACGAAAATAATTGGTTAATGTTAGGGAGATTGGGGTGAAAGAAGTAAGTCCAGATCACCAGATATTCCAAATACAGAGAAAATTATTTCTTCAGTGTTCAATAGCAAACCAGACAATCTCTGGCAGTTGCCTTTGCAAGTCAGCACATGCTAAATTCAAGTTATCACAGAAATCACAGAAATCACAGAAACACTAGGTTGGAAAGGACCTTCAAGATCATCAAGTCCAACCATTAATCCAGCGCCACCATGTCCCCTAAACCATGTCCTGAAGTGCCACATCCACACGTTTCTTGAACACTTCCAGAGACGGCGACTCCACCACCTCCCTGGGCAGCCTGTTCCAATGCCTGACCACCCTCTCAGTGAAGAAATTTTTCCTAATATCCAATCTAAACCTCCCCTGGCGCAACTTGAGGCCATTTCCTCTTGTTCTATCACTAGTTACTTGGGAGAAGAGGCCAACACCCTCGTTGCCACAACCCCCTTTCAGGTAGTTGTAGAGAGCGATAAGGTCTCCTCTCAGCCTCCTCTTCTCCAGACTGAACAACCCCAGTTCCCTCAGCCGCTCCCAATAAGACTTGTGCTCCAGACCCCTCACCAGCTTCGTTGCCCTTCTCTGGACACGCTCCAGCACCTCAACATCCTTCTTGTAGTGAGGGGCCCAAAACTGAACACAGTATTCAAGGTGTGGCCTCACCAGTGCCAAGTACAGGGGCACGATCACTTCCCTACTCCTGCTGGCCACACTCTTCCTGATACAGGCCAGGACGCTGTTGGCCTTCTTGGCCACCTGGGCACACTGCCGGCTCATGTTCAGCCGGCTGTCAACCAGCACCCCCAGGTCCTTTTCCGCCGGGCTGCTCTCCAGCCTCTCCTCCCCAAGCTATTATTTTACTGTGGTGCTTTGCTTTTAAGGGAAAAGTATTTATGCATGTTTTTGAAGGCACTGAAGAGCTCATGTTCCCCAAACTGAGGTTATTTTTAGAGGTTGCTGCTGTCCTTAGCATAACCTTTAAAAAAACCCAGGTATAACAAAAACGGCAAGTCTCCCTGGGTGCCCTACATCCTCCAGTTTCCCCAGTAACATTGCTACTATGCCGGGACTTGCAAAGTGCTTCCTCTGGTGGAAGATGAGCTGCTGACTTGTACATGCCCTGCAGAAAAAGTCTCCTGGAAGACACTTGACCTTGCTCTGGTCCTTTTACCTGGTGTTGAGGTTTTGAACACAACCATCAAATGGTCTTTTTGTTTTTGCTTCTATTCTACCTTGCAAGACCTTGGTTTTATTTGAGAGGGTAATAAATAGAGGGAAAACCCTCTAAGTGTACATGCATCACATGACATAGAGAAACATTCTAACTGTAGCTAATGAGGTTAATATATTTTAAACTAAACCATTGGTACAATGGCACTGTAAATACTGCTTAAGGAAAAAAAAAAAGAAAGAAAGAAAGGAAGATATACCCCAGCCTGCTCTTGCTCAAAATGCACTTACAGGATTGATGTTGCTCTAATCAGTGACTTTTTCATAAGTTTTACAGACTTGTGTGGCAAGTTTTGTTTACAGAAGAAGAGGATACTTGAATATTGAATCTGAAAGATCTTTCATGTTTGATTGTAGTTCATTCATTCATAGCTCATATGTGATTTTTTTAGTTACTTGCTGAAGGTAGTTACATAATTCTTCCGAGCTTAGAGTTTTTATTCAAATAAATTAGTAAACTATGTAATTTTATAAAATTGACATGGATTTGTGTGAAACATGATTTGTCTGCTGGAAGTTCTATGAATCGTCGTGACTGTTAGATTAAGGCAGATTAATTAATCATAGTCTGCATCCTTTACATTAAGTATAGAGGAATAAATGATGAGCACATTATAGTACAGTATTAATATTTATTTTTTGTTGTTGTCTTGCTGATTTCACTTGACTCGAGTATTTGGTTTGGATCAGAGGCAAGCCTTTTATAACAATTCGTTTGAGTGATATCTTGCAGATATTTTCCTTTTTACTGATGCAGAAGCATCACTGAAAAAACAGCCTTTAAGAGGCAACACTGAGACTATTTGTCCTAAAAGCTGGCCTACCTTGAAAGTTTTTATAGTTTGTTAATCTTAGCTCAAGCATTTTAGGGCAATTATTTCTGTGGAGTGTGTAGCAATGTACATCGTTATGGTTGCCTAAGTGCTCTCCTTTTAAAGAGGTTTTCCAGTTACTAATAATTATCTCAATTGATAGCTACGTGAACTTACTTTTTTCCTTTATATTCTTGCCTGAAAGCTGTTTTCTAAGTTTGTTCAAATTCATTCAGGCACTTTCAGGGGGAACACGATAGAGCAATTAAAGCTTTTCAAAATATGTGTGAATATATGTATACTTAATGCTTCTCTGTGGCTCTGCTTTTGGGAAAGTTCTGGAGTTATAGGAGTCTGGAAGGCTATAAAAACGTTTAAAGGGCAGGGAGAGTTTGTCCTCATGTGTATTTTTATATTAAGAGTTTGTGTCTTTAAGGAGAGAAGTCATTCGTCTTTAGTTTTGGATCACCTGTTATCTGTTGGTGATACCAGCTGATATCTGAAACAAACAATCCTTTGTTTGTTTCCCTGCTCATTTTCTGTGTCCCCATAATTAGATCAAATATATTTAGATTTCATTAGTTTTCTTATGCAGCCTGGAGGACATACTCATTTCAAAGCTAATCAGGTGGCTGCTTTAACTTTCCCTTTCACCAGCTGCTCCAAGCAGCCCTGACCACTTGGGCATGGAGGAGTTGAGCATTAGGTGCTACAGAAACGGCACCTGTCATCTAAAAGCCTTTGCCTTCAGGTCCAATTCCGCCTTCTCAGAAACCCTGGTAGGCTAAGTGTCTCATTTTTTAGAGCTTCAGTCTCATGAGCACTTTGCAGTAGTGGTTCTTATTGAGTGCTCTTCTCCCATGCTTTTAAGGGCTTAAAACAACCTTACGCTTTTTTTTTTTTTTAAATTTTTCTTTTTGAGTGGTTTCAATTTTCTCTCTTAAATGTGACCTCTGAGTCCCGGAGTTTGTGCTGTTTGCAACAGCCTCTACCTGCAGAAGCAAAATGGGATTCCTCTGTCAGTAAAGCACATGTCTCCCTCCTTTTGTGCCTGAACTGCCTGCCTTTGGGCTTCTTGACCTACAACTCAAGCTTTTAAATAGGTACACACATCATGAGTTAATCCACAGCAAGTCTAGCTGTTCTTGTTTTAAAGAAATGTGGACACCTCCAGCTGTAATTTAATTTTGCTGCAGCAGTAGCCAACTGACTCCTGAACAAATGGCAGCTACATTTGTCATGCTTGAAAGTACCCTTCCTCTCGATGCACAGCGTGCTCACTCATGCTCTCAGGACCACAAGGTGCAGTTTGGATGCAGCTGTCACAGTGTGATTTGCTTCAGGTTTTTGCCTCAAGCTTTACTTCCCTGTTGATGTCCATAACCTTCGTGGTTTCAAAGACCCAGCTGTAATGCCGGACTACTTTCTCCTGCTCCTGGGGAAAACGTTGCTGCTCCAAGTGCCCTACCTGTGGGCAAAGTTATCTGGACTTACATTATCATTCTTCTATTAGTGGACTGTATTAGGTTGTCTTCTTATAACTGAAAATCACCCAGGTTTAGTGATCCTACCTTGTCTCCACCTGAGGAGATAGCTAAAATGTGCTCAGTGACACAAAAATGTTCAGAATGTCAACTCTTCAGAACATAGACAGGCTTCCCGTGCTGTTGCAATCATAAATGCTTTTTAAAGTTACTCCTATTTTCTTGTCAGTAGGGAGAGAGGCAAAATAACCAGGACATAAAAGATCTGAATAGCCATCTGGAAGAGCCCCACTTTTACCATGGATACTGGAGGGAACATAAAATATCTGTGTTTCCAATTTGGTGCATCGCTCAGGAGTCTGGAGTTGGATGGAGTGACTCCAAGTCACAGCTAACGAAATTTTGAGAAGGCTGTTTTTTTAAAAGCCTGGGTCTGCTGGCTACTAAAAAAGGCTCTGAAGTTGGGTATGTAAAATTAGATGGATAGACTGTGACATCATTTGATTAAAACATATTCCTTTTAACACATTAATTTTTAGATGAGTCTGTTAGAATAGCCCATCTGTAATGTTTGGGGCTTAATGCCCTTTATGGCTTTAAAAAGGTTTAATAGCTTCTATTAGGCTTCCATTAGCAGTGCTGGAGAAAACAGGAAGATGCACAAGCAGAGAGGCAATGATTTGTTTTGTTGTTCAGTATGTACCATAGTGAATGAAAGTGTATACACTGCCCATGAAATCGAATGGCCGTTACAGTACAGACTCCTCCTGATTCTTCTTTGGTTCAGAATTCTAGTTTGATAACTTTCTAAGATAAATTTCATAAGATCATTTGCAAAATAAAGAAACTGGTCTCCCCTTCAACCCTTGTATTAAGTGAAGTTCAGTGATGTTCACATATGCTCTTCCTAAGTTTGACTGTATGGAATGCTCATTTTCGCTCTCTGTATTTTGCTTTTTAGTCATGCATAGCAGGAGACCTGTAAATGTTTCTGGATGTGCCTGCAGGGGAAGAATGGCTACACATGAAAGGTTTCCATAAAAGTTTAAACCCCCCCTGTTTTATTTCACATGACTCATAGAATATTTGTATGAAAATAAATGACAATTTTAAATTAAATAATTCTGACAATTATTTTCTAGGAAGACAATGAATCACAGAATCATAGAATAGAATCATAGAATAGTTTGGGTTGGAGGGGACCTTTAAAGGTCATCTAGTCCAACACCCCCTGCAAGGAGCAGGGACATCTTCAACTAAATCAGCTTCGACTAAATCAACCTGACTGTGAATGTTGCCAGCGATGGGGCATCTATCATCTCTCTGGGCAACCTGTGCCAGTGTTTCGCCACCCTCATTGTGAAAAATTTCTTCCTGAAATCTAGTCTAAACATGCCCTCTTTCAGTTTAAAACCATTACCCCTTGTCCTATCACCATGGGACCTGCTAAAAAGTCTGTCCCTACCTTTCTTAAAAGCCCCCTTTCAGTACTGGAAGGTTGCAAGAAGGTCTCCCTGGAACCTTCTCTTCTGCAGGCAGAACAACCCCAACTCGCTCAGCCTGTCCTCACAGGAGAGGTGTTTCATCCCTCTGAGCACTTCTGTGGCCCTCCCTTGGACCTGCTCCAACAGGTCCATGTCTTTCCTGTGCTGAGAGCTCCAGAGCTGGACTCAGGACTCCAGGTGGGGTCTCAGCAGAGCAGAGTAGAGGGGCAGAATCACCTCACTTGACCGTCGGGCCATGCTGCTTTGGATGCAGCCCACGATACAGTTGGTCTTCTGGGCTGCAAGCACACTTTGCCTTCTCATGTCCAGCTTTTCATCCACCAGGATCCCCAAGTCCTTCTCGGCAGGCCTACTCTCCATCCCTTCATCCCCCTAGCCTGTACTGATGCTGGGAGTTGTCCCGATGCAGGAGCAGGACCCTGCACTTGGCCTTGTTGAACCTCATGAAGTTCACATGGGCCCATTCCTTGAGCTTGTCCAGATCTCTCTGTATGGCATCCTGTCCTTCAGGTGTGTTAACCGCACCACTCAGCTTGGTGTCGCCTGCAAACTTGCTGAGGGTGCACTTGATCCCACTGTCTATGTCACTGATGAAGATATTAAAGAGTACTGGTCCCAATATGGACCCCTGAGGGACACAACTTATCACCGATCTCCATCTGGATATTGAGCCGTTGACCACTACCCTCTGGATGCGACCATCCAACCAGTTCCTCACCCACCCAACAGGTCACCCTTCAAATCCCTATCTCTCTAATTTGGAGAAAAGGATGTTGTGGGGGATTGTGTCAAAGGCATAGCTTCTAGGAGGATCTGCTCCATGATCTTCCCAGGCACAGAGGTGAGGCTGACAGATCGGTAAAAAAATGG
This sequence comes from Phaethon lepturus, assembly GCF_000687285.1. Taxonomy (NCBI): domain Eukaryota; kingdom Metazoa; phylum Chordata; class Aves; order Phaethontiformes; family Phaethontidae; genus Phaethon; species Phaethon lepturus. The sequence continues at coordinate 24,444 of NW_010535524.1, forward strand.
GTGCAACGTTTCCCTTTTTCCAGTCTCCAGGGACTTTACCTGACTGCCATGACTTTTCACTCTCATGGAGAGTAGCTTGGCAACTACATCAGCCAATTCCCTCAGGACTCTGGGATGCATCTCGTCAGGTCCCATAGACTTGTGTATGTCATGCGTATAGTTATGAAGATAAACTTGAGTTCCAAATCATGCCTTTAAAGATGAGTTCTTTTCATGCTACAGTTTTCTGTATCCATGACGTGAGAAAACTGCATGTGCATATCCGTCCTGTCACCACAGGATCAGTTTTTGACCTTGGTATAAGGCCAAGTGTTTGGACCCTTTGAAGCCAATTTAGGTTACAGTTTACTTTGTTATTGGAAAGTACAGTGCAATTGTACTTCATTTACTAATGTATAGTTATTGCTATAAAGCTAGACATTTGGGAAAATAGCTTAATTATCTCTTACCTAAACTTTGTGTTGCCCTTAAGGCTTTCATCACAGTTTCTGACATGTTTTCAATGGCTCTCTTCCTTACATAAATATAAAAATCATTTTTGACCTAAACTTGCAGACCTAAACTTTGACCTAAACTGCAGTTTTCCAGACTGTGCTAGTGCATAACGTTATTAACTGCTTGCTTGGTGCTTAAGAAATTACAGGCTTCTGATTTTTATTTTTTTCCCTAGAGATGTTTGCAACATTCGTCTTAATATCTTATGGGTACAGAAGAGTGTTCTGGTAGACAGCAGGACATCAATTACAGATGTGAAGCATGCTTGCAGGCATATGGGTCTTATGTTAGCAGCCTGTTCAAAGAATTAAGTAGTGAGGATCCAAGACAGTCCAGATGTTACAAATTTCTATCAGTGGTCACTGCAGCATGAAATTTCATGTGAGTTTCACTTCTTGGAATCATTCAAGGTGAGTTATATAACAAACCTCATAAATTATTATTATCAGGGCAGGTTTAATGAGTGATTAGCAGGAAAATTGAAGGATTAATTAACTTGAAATGCTCTGGCAGACTAGTAAACAGTCAGAGCTTTTATTACATGAAAAGAAGGTCTTGGCTTTTATACAATTGGTCATCCTACTTTTTCAACGACCTAATTGGGTTTTTCAGTTCTCACTGGAGGAAAAGAATCATTAAAGCAGTGTGTAATTCGGGGAAAAAAAAAGTACCTTAAGCACATTACTTTTAAATTTTTAGCTGTATTTTGCCTAAAGGCAGTTGTTAAAACTGATATTCAGAGTCCAAGTAAGTCAGCTGAGGTTTTTTCTTTCTGAATTGAAAAAAATTAGGAGTACATTGAGTCCTTAGTTCTCTAGATATAATTCAGAATTGCTAGGACTTTTATAAAAAAAAAACTTTTCAAGGTCTGTGGAAATATTTGAATAATACAGATTAACATCCCTCTCACCCAACAGCAATGACAAATGAATTTTCTCATCTGGGAGCATAATTTTTTTCTTGTCTCTTATGATGGGTGGAAACCATGATGGAGCAGAATGGCTATGGATACTTAGCGACGTTTAGCCCCAGCTGGCGACTAAGCCCCACGCAGCCGCTTGCTCACTCCCCCACGGCGGGATGGGGGAGCGAATTGGAAGAGTAAAAGTGAGAAAACTCGTGGGCTGAGATAAAGGCAGTTTAATAGGGAAAGCAAAAGCTGCGCACACAAGCAAAGCAAAACAAGGAATTCATTCACCACTCCCCGTGGGCAGGCAGGGGTTCAGCCATCTCCAGGGAAGCAGGGCTGCATCACGTGTAATGGTTTCTTGGGAAGACAGACGCCATAACTCCGAACGTCCCTCCACCTCTTCTTTCTTCTTCGCCCCAGCTTTATAATACTGAGCATGAAGTCATATGGTATGGACTATCCCTGTGGCCAGCCCGGGTCAGCTGTCCCGGCTGTGTCCCCTCCCAGCTCCCCGTGCACCCCCAGCCTGCTCGCTGGCCGGCCAGCATGAGAAGCTGGACTGTCCTTGACTGCTCAGCAACAACTCAAAACATCAGCACGTTATCAACATTTTCTCATCCCAAATCCAAAGCACAGCTTCACACTAGCTTCTGTGAAGAAAATTAACTCTGTCCCAGATGAAACCAGGACACAAAGGTGACTAAGTCACTGTTACTGTAAATAGTGTCTGTAAACATTCCAAGCCCAGTCATTGGAATGTGAGAATATTATGTTAAACCAAGTAAAATGGAAGTTGAGAGTTAAAACTGCAGATTTTTGAGGAGTTTTTTTTTAATTTATCTCTCTTGCAACATAAGGTTCAGAACAACAAAACCTGAATGATCTAGTAGAAGATGTGATTGGTTCATGACTTATGAAAAGTAAGAGAATAAAGGACTAGAAAATCAAGAGAGATTGCTTTTAATGTCTCTTGCTGTTTGCAGCTGTAGGAGTAACAGATAGAACAAAGGAAAGACATGATGCTGTAGTTGATTTTTCTTGTTACAATAAGCACATACCAGATATGCAAGACTATTACATACTGAAAATATCCAACCCACTATAATCATTACAGAACCCTTTGAAACTTTTAACGTATGCTTGTAATAAAAACATATTTTTAGAATCTATGATAAACAACCCTTGCAATGGTTCTTCAGACTATGTATAAGCTGTGATACTCTTCCCTCTTCTCCTTGCCTTTACAGAAAAGAGGCATGAAGAGAATATGAAGCACTCAGTTGTTACATGATTTTAGCCTGTGTCCCACAAAAGAGGTAAATCTGTGCTGGATTTCAGTCCAGTACTGTAACTCACTAGCTGTACATACAATATCCATAGAAATAGCTCTCATGTACTCAAACCTAGATGTAATTTGCAAAGCTAACAGAAGTTTCCCCCTTGTAAAGAAAACATTTTGTGTTTGCTGGATGAACTAAAACCAAGAAGCTAATTTGAACAACGAAGTAATGGAGAGACTGAAATATGTCTCTGGTTTTATAGACTTAAGAGAAGTCTAAATTCTTTGCAAGGGGTTGAATAAAAAGATTCTGTTTTTCATTTTCAGGGTTTTATTACTTTATAAAAATACATATATTTAAAATATTATTTTAACTTACTTTTCTGACCTCAACATGAATATACAAATGCCTCAGACAGCCTATAACTGTATAAATTAAGCAAAAAAAAAGTCCAGAATTAAAAAACCTTCCAAGTACAAGAAGATTGCAGTTCTGCAAGGATTTACATATTTAAAAACTGGTTTTGCACACAGGAAGAGAGGTACTCTCATAACTGTTTGCAAATTCAAGGCCTTTGTGAGGAATAAGCTGTTAATTGAAATGTGGATTTGAATATAAATCTATTTTGAAGTCTTGAATTCTATCCTTTACTTTGCTAATAAACAATAGCTAAAATGAATCATATTAAGTATTATGAATTTTTTTTCTAATAATTACTTTTGTTAGAGTAGTTCATTAAAGAAGTCTGTAATAACCTTTTGCTCAGGATCTTCATGTTTTTACTAGCAGCATATTTGGCAGTATATATTTTTTTCTGGTGAGATTTCTCACAATTGTAATGTCTGAATTTATATGTGTTAAAAACATGCAAGAAGAAGGTAAGCCTCTGTTGGAAGGGACTTTGAAAGATCATCCTGTCCAACCCTTTAAATATTGTTAATTTCAGTATATTACAAAATAGGAACTGTAATTAGAAGTGCATATTTTTTTAAACAACTTACTTTGAAGTGGGTTTTATGTGAAGTAATCTGTCTACTTTCCTACTATCAAAGAAGTATATGAAATCAGAAAATTACATGAAAATTCATAAATGCGTACACCAAACTTGGACATAGTTTCACCTATGAAATGTATGGTTAAACAAAATACAGAGACCGAAAAGACTTCACATTAGCTTTGCAAAGTGATTCTCCAGCCAGAGGTGCTGAAGGTTAACATCTGTTTGATGGAGAACTGTTGTCGCTTGCTTCCCCTATTCTTCTTGGTGAGAGTGACAGCAACTCCTGTCCAGAAAGGAGGCCTCTTTTCTTTGCTCTGAAGGGGACTGAGAACTTTGTTTGAGCAATCCCCACTCCGACATTTTCCAATCAGATTAGCACAGAGTTGAGACATATCCAAGTTTCCAAGTTCTTGCCTTGAGCACTTCTAGTCAGGCCTTGAGTATAAAGTACAGCAGAGAGAAAACTTCAGTGTACAGGGCTGAACTAAGCAAAGTATTTTTAACAAAAAAATATTTTCTTGCGGATTTTTTTTACCTTCTGAGGTCTTACAATGTAATAAAATCCCTATTCTTCTGCAATAAATATTGAAATCAAATGCTGATCCTACTATAAAACACATTGATATGAAAATGTATAAGATTATGTGGTAATATTTCCCAAGGTTGCTATCAAAACAACAACACATGGACTTGTAGAAAGCTTAATCAACCTTTGGTGTTTGAAACATTACTACTTAGTTCAGGTACACTGAGGAGACTATCTGGCAAAGAAGTTGGAAAGCTGATGATTTGAACACAGACATGCAATTATTCTCCCTGGTAGATTATGTGCTGATGGGCTCCAATTATATGCCAACCAAGCCTCTTTGAATCATCAAAGAAGAAATGTTAAAAATTCCCTTGGCTCCCAAGCATCATCTCTACTACCATATGTCAGAGCGGTTTTCTGACTAATGCAGGTCCCTGGAAGCCACTTCTTTCTCATCGTTGCATTCCCGCCTCTCAGAGCATCCTAAATGATTAAATGAAAGTACAGGCCATTTCTTTGGAGTGTACGTATTAGTTTGTTTGTTACCATGAAATTATTCCTGTTTTATTTAAAGATTACCATACCATAGAAATGGAATAATCTGATGTTAGTTAGTGACAGTGAAATTAAGTTTTATACAAGTCAAGGTCAGTTGGAAGAGAACAGGACTTAAATATCCTACACACATAAGAGAATGATGACTGCTTATAAAGATGCAGAGGAAAAAGATCAGATTAATCTACTAATTCCAAGATATAAGATGAAAATTTTTCTCTTTGCCTTGATGTCTACAGCTTGTTGGCTATATGACTTTCGAGCAACTGGCTGAGAGCTCAGTCCTGTTATGTGCCTTAGGTGCATCCACAGAAAAGAAGCTGGATCTGGGAGACTCACATTGTTTGAGGTTTTGAATATTTTTTCAAGTCTAAATTGAGCCCGACAAGATCTTTATTTGTTCAGGGATATTTAACCTTCTCTTTCTGGAGTGCTAACTGTCTCGTGCTACTTCTGAATTGCTTCTGAGTTGCTAGGATCAAGGCAGAGGAGGTGCAGGCAACTCCCATGGTTGAAAAATGAAGAACCATTGCCTCTCCAGGGATTTTTTCCATGTTTGGGAAAGTAATCTCCCGTTTCTGTATGAAACATTTACATAAATTGTTCCTTATATTTCACATAAATATATGACTACTGTTATTTGTCAATGTGTTAATAACTGTACAAGCAGGTACATAAGACTAATGCCTTCAGATGCTGAATGAGATCAGCCTCAAAGGCAGTCGTTCCTTTTGGAGTGACTGTAGGTTGGGATGACTGACCTCTCCCTCTCATAACCTTCCCTTTGACAAATTTTAGCACAAGTTGTTATGCACAGAATTAGACATTCACAGCCATTTGATGTGGTGGGATCTGACCCTTATTAGGTCTTGTTCTATTGTGTCTCTTAATATAGATAATATTATTGCAAATGGGTACTACACAGATTAAGTCACAGAGTGCAAACATTAATAAAAGGAATATATTTATTTTTAAGATAAAATCAGTTTTCTTGGCTGGATGGAAATAAATCTGCTCTACTTCATATCAGGAAATGGCTGTCAGGTCCAACCAGCAGATAAAATTCACTGACTACTAATATATCAGAGAAAGTGAGTTTCCTTGGTTATAATTCCCACATTTAAGATTACAATTTTTGTTTAAGACATTAATATCAAAGTTTGCTAAGTTTTTCTTCTTATAAAGCTTGGGGAGCTCCAAGATCAGCAATTTTCAAAACTCCTGGGGAGGCTATATTTCGAGACCTTACTAGAAAACCACAACATCCACTGTATGGGTTACAGTTTTGGCCTGGATATGTATATGTATGCATACATGCTTATATTTATGTTCTACATTTATTTTTTAGATAATGGCATTTTCCTGGCTGGTTAACTCCAAACATTCAGAAGAAGAAAGCATAATGTACGTATCAGCATGGCTGTGAGAAATTCCAAGCTTTAATTTGAAGGGGTTTGAGAGGAAGGTTAGCAATATAGTCGTTGAGTAGAAATTTCATAAAGATGCCTTACCTTTCTTCTCTCTACTGCAGACTTTGGGTCCCCTCCAGATTTGCCCTTTTTATTTCAGTATCCTCAGATCAAATCTGAAGCCTTGTTTGGAGGACAGAAAGGAAATGTGGGTGGCTAGACATACACCCTGTGGAAACCTGTCTTCTTTGCCTGTGAAACTAAAGAGAGAAGTATTTCCTGGATGACTTTAGGCTACACTGGAATAGCGGGTATTTTGTCACAGAATCACAGAATAATTAAGGTTGG
>NW_010535525.1:0-60660 GCF_000687285.1 Phaethon lepturus
GGGGAGGCGGGCGGGAAAAGTCCGACTCTCCCCGGGAGGAATTCCGCTCCGCTCCGGTGCGTTTACACTTCCCATCTGCTCCGGGATTTGTATTTGTTTTCTCTCCCCTTTCCCGCAGGGCGGCGGAGCCCTCTGATTCCACTTCCTCCTCCTCCTCCCAGGCGGGCGTTTGGGCAGTATTTGGCAGTTGCCCCGTCGCCACCGCGGCGTGTTGCCGGCCCTGGGCGGGGAGCGAGGAAACGGCGTGAAGTAGTGTCCACAGCAGGTCAGGTCCCGTCTGCACCGGCAAAAGAGTAGGAATGCTTCCCCGGGAATATTGGGTCAGGGCAGAGGTCAATTACGTGGCATTTAAGTGTAATGAATTAAGTTCCCTATTCAGTTCGGAAAGAAAAAGTAAAACAGAGGAATAACCATGTTCTTTGCAACTAATAGGGAGTATGACTGAGTTTTCACGCTATGCTTTTTCTTGCCTATTTATGCAGGATCCTTCCCACATCTCATACCCAAGTGAACTATCTTGCCTCAGGAAGGCATCATTTGCGTAAAATGAGCGACGATTCACGAGTGACAGACTGCAGATATATGCCCTGTCCCCTCACATTACAAAAAATAACATGCATAACTCGATGCACTGAGGAAACACGTTGGCTTTGCAGACTTAGATCTCCACAGGAACAAAACGGGTTCTTCATTCAGTAAGGACATGGCTCATCCTGAAACTGAAGAACCCAAAGAAATTTTAACTATTAGGCTTATACAGAAAAATGCAGATCAGAATGGAGTCAAGAGAGTTTTGAAGAATTTTGAGTAAAACTCATTTCCACAAAATACAGCTACAACTTAACAGCAACAGTGAGGTTCTGCTGAAATTCTGAATACAAGTAAGATAGAGGGAGAGTGCAGAAGCAGTTGCGTCTGCATCACTTTTGGTACGAAAGTGTCAGGAAGCTGAATGCTTATAAATACATCTTTACAGAAGCTAAACTTTCGAACAAGTGAGTTCACCATAGCTAATTGTATTCAAATATAATTCTCTTAATGTGTTCAACGTGTTCACAAGACTGTTCTATGAAATGTAATAACCAAACTTAAAGGTTTCTCCTTGGGCCAGATAATAAACCTAAAACAGATAAAATATTCTACAATCGCAGCAGAAAGTTTGACGTATGCAGCACGCAATAGTACCACCATGATGCTACGTGGACAGAAACAGATGTTTAGTAACCTGTCATCCACATTTAAAAGGCAAAAAAACCTCATGTGACACTACCTCAAGAGTAGTGTTCGTTATGGAAAGTACCTACCTTCACAATTTGGGAATGTCACACAAGAGTATGCAGTAACCAGATCGTGGTGCTGAGAGCTAGTTCACAACCCAGCAAAGCACTGAAGCATGTACCCAACTCTATGCGCACGAGTCGTCTCAATGAAGACGAGGGTGTTTGCCCTAAGTGAAATTATGGGTCTGCTTAGCCACTTCATTATGCTCAGCCAGCCTTGAAGTTAGAGGCAGAGGAACCTGTGTTTTGCTGAATCAGGGTTCTCCGAGGAGCCTTGCATGATTTTGAAACTCCATCTCTCTCCCTCCTCCTTCTTCCTTGTATTCAGCAGCAGATTCCCAGAGCCTCCTAATGGTTAACTCCGACTCTCCGGCACGTTTCTATAAGCTCTCCAGCCTGCCCTGAAAGGTGAGCCCCTGTGATTAAGCAGCACTTGCAGACACACTCACAGGTGATGCTTCCAGTGAAGCCGGCGAGGCTTTGATCAGCCCAGTGACACAGGCAGACGAACATCAGCCCACAGATGAGGCTGTTGCTAGAGGTTGTACAGAATAATGGCAGCTTTTCCAACACTCTCTCACATTCTAGTGAACTGGGGGGAAAAAGCCTCAAACATTGTAATAAGCTCAAGTATCGAGCAATACCTCTTTTGAAGTAGGTTTGCTAACTGAGACCCCAGCAAACAGCTATGGGAGCTACGGGAGGAGGAACGCTTATGGCCACCACGCCCTGGACCTGCCCAAGCACATGTAACATGATTCACTTCTCCCACCAGTTTCCTACTGGTATGATGGCCCAGTGACTTCAACAGAAAGCCTCTCTGTATGCCAGGGTGTTTCACCAAAATCTTCATTAGGTTTTGCTAGCACAACAAAGCCTTAAGAGGAAATTCCAAATTCAGAGATCTGCAGATTCTCCAGGAACAAGATATTCTCCTTGAGAAATACATGTCCAGAAAGTCACTACAGCTGACCTGCCTGATTCCCTTGCATCGCCTGCCTGCTGTTTCCGTTCCCCCTCAGTTTATGTTCATTCCTTTTTGCCTAACCAATGATTTCACATGCTCTCCCATGCTTGCTGCTGCCTCCTTCCTAATAAATAAGAGGGATGTGGTTTTTTCACACTTTTATAACTTTTTTTTTCTCACCACTCACATCAGTGTGAGTCCATCTCAGGGTAGGCACAGGGGCAGCTGAGGCATGTGAGATCAAATCGGTTTCAACAGCCATGTCCATCAGGGTTGAGCGTGCACCCCTGTGTAACCTTCTCCAAGGCCCCAGCCCTTGGCCAAACAGGCACCTCTGTGTTCCTGAGACGAGCCTTCGCCACAGAGGACTGAAGTGCCAGTCTGCTTTGTTCAACAGACCCGGCACTCAGTGGCTGCCTGCAGGAGTGACCCTAGCTGCGTGGAGATTGGCGCTGGCCGTAGCTATAAACAGTCCTTTTGGGGTAAACCAGATTTATCTCGGTTTTGTGGGAGCATTTTGTGAGCCTCAGAGGAACCGGTTCTGGGAGGACAGCGAAGTATGGCAAGCAGTAACCCACCATCACAGGCCGGGAGAGTGATCTGGCCTCGGCACTGGGGTGCTGCGGGGCATCTTGCGAGGTCCGGGGGAGGTACGGCTGTATGGGCCTCACTAAGGGTTTTCTCTAACGATGCTGTTTGAGCCAGGTTGGCTTTGGGGGTGCTGCTACTCCACAGCCACCACGAAGCACTCTGGTCAGGTCCTGTTTAACTTCATCGTCACAGGAGAGGGCAAAGGAGGCCTCCTGTGCCAAATTCCTTCCGCTTTCCTTTCAAGAAACATCCGTTCAGTGGAGCATTTGTCACGCTAATCAATATGTATTGGTTTTATATTGCATACGATCATATCCACTTACGCCTTTGGAGCAAGGATTAAACAAGTGACCTTCCACTTGCTGCACGCATGTGCGAAGTACTGAATAAACACTGTCAGTGAAAACCCGTCACTTCGATAAAAGCAATGAATTTTACCATGCTAACACTGAAATCTCAAAGGAGGTTGAAGTCCGCTTTAGTTAATCATAAAAGAATAGTAATCTGGAGCAGTTTTTAAATTAATGTTCATGACTTTCATCGCCTGCTTTTAAACAGGCTGTAAACTGATTTATAGCCTCTGTCACCGGGCTCCTTCAGTGCCAATGGCACAAATGACACCACTTTTTAGGAAGTTAACCACCTTCACTGCTGAGGCCAGAAAGAACAACTACGATTAAAAATGAAGAATTTCTATTAATTCAAAAAGAGAAATGCTCCTACACTCTCAAAATTTAGTTTCTTAAATTGAACAAAGAAAGATTATTTGACTGTCTCTGGGGTGAGATAACTGACATGAATTTACCTTTGATGAAAAATCTCCAATTCAGCATTAAAAAAGGATCAATCCCCATGCCCTTGCTTTGCTCCTTGTTTAGTCTGTTAAAAAGAGCTCAGTTTTGGCTTTGCTGTTTCTTTGCAGATTCAAAAAGTTAATGCAGATATTGCCATCGTCCATTGTGGGAAACTGTGATGCTGATGAATGTATAACTGTACCACAGAAGGGCAGCAGCAGGATTTCTCCTTAACAAACCATCTTTGTGAACCCTTTTTTTTTTAGCCTGTCTGATTTTAAGCACTGGTCGATGCGCAAGCTTTGTGCTTTACTGTTATCGATACAGTCAAAACAGTTCTGATCAGCTCTAACATTGGTACAAATGACCCTAGCGGTATAGTTTGTTTACATTTCCATATAGAAATATGCCATAACTGGAGAATGCAGTTTTGTATAAGCATAAATCTATTTGTTTCAATGTTTCACTGGCAAAACTGTCATGGTGAAAAATTTAACAGTCCTAACTCAGAGGGATATTTTCCCAGAAAAATCTGTGCACACGGGCTGAGGGTCCCATTCTGCAGCAGGTGAGCAAACTCCCGGTTCTCCACTGTAATCCCTGGAGCTCCACATGGCTCTGTAAATCTGAAGGACTCCAAAGGACTGGGGCATTATATTTTTACAAACAGCAGCTAGTAAACCATCCAGTAGCTGCCTTGTGTGCTTGCATGCCTTTTTATTTGGTCAACAGAAGTCTGCATAAAGTCAGTTTTACTTTTCATTCTGAGCTCTTTCATTTGGAAGATGCCCATGGCAAAATATTTTGGTTCTCCAGGCTACCAGGGTTTATTTGTTTGTAATTTGTCTGTTCAGCTTTGTAATCTTTGCATTTAAATTGTGGAAATATTTTGGTTTGTCTGGGGATTTTTATAACATTTACATGTTTGGCAAAATCAAAGTTGACAAGCATTCTTCTCAGCCTTGTTATTTATCCATTGTATAAAATGGGAGTGGGAAGGAAACCTGCTGAAAGGGAAAACTGCATTGCTATTTGAAACAGATTGAGTATTAGCATTGAAAACTTAGTCTGAGGGTGGTATTCTGTACCAGAAAATAGAGGATTATAGAAGAATAACGAATGACTCATTTTATCATATCTATGACTCTAATGCATCATCACAGCAGGAGTTTTCCACAGTGCCACTGAACCTGGGGGGCTGAGCAAATTCTGCATTTCAGCCTCATTAATTACGTTTGCCTCAGGCCTAAATAGTTGTTCAGTAAGTATGGAATTATGAAAGTTTTCCTCCTACGTTTAGTGAGATGCAACATCTCGGCTTTGCAGGCTAAAGACCGCACACAAGACAAAAAAAAGAGGTAGGCATCATCTGAGATTACGCAGAGGACTGTAGGATGTCCAGGTGTATGTATCAATGTATAAGGTGCACCCATATATTCCACCGTGTAACACCTCACAGACCAGTTAATGAAAAGCTTCCAGCACAGGTAGACTAAGGGCCCTGCAGTCCCTCAGTACAACTGTTAGAGGCACTCCACGTCACAGGTTTTGCTCAGTTCCGTTCCCCCAGGTAGAGCAATGCCAGCTCCCCAGCACTCCCTCCCCAAATTCTCCCTTTCACTTCTGCTGCTGTAGGTCTAACTTCTCCCCTGAAACACCCATTCTTCATGCGCCCATCAATCAATGCTGACTTTACTCCCGTTCTTCATGCGCCCATCAATCAATGCTGACTTTACAGAGGGGAAAACGTTTGTTTCCCTTCTTCCTTTAGCTTGGTAAATTAATAAAAAAAAAAATCTAGTTAAACTTTAAATATTGGTCAAAGAATAAGAATTAATATCGAAACCAGACTAATAGGCCCTGTATTTTATATTATTCAACTGGCTTGTATGATCTATCAGCAGCATCTTGGCAACACCCGGGAAAATGAATAAGCTCATTCAGTTACTGATGTTCTTCCACCTAGCCTCTCGGTTTGATCTTCAGTAGGATGAATCTACCTGGAAAAGCATCCTGGGAATAAACACGCAAAAACTTTTGAGTCCCCTCAGTGCATTATTTCTGTATATCCACTATGTAGCGGTCACATTGACAAGAATTTGGGAAGCTGTACATGGGCGGTCGCTAGTGTTTTTTCAGGAAAGCAAAAGATCTGGTCTTCATATAAAACATCAGCTCCGTATTTCCTCAGGTACAGGAAAAAGAGCATCAGTTTTTAGACCTTTAGCGGTCACACAGACAAACCCGTGGCAGACGTTGAATGCCTATACAACAGTGAAGATGTATCCCCGTAAAAATTAAAGCATTTAGACTTAGCTACCAGTTTGCATTTTTTTAATCCTGGAGGCAGGTTGTTTATGGGCTAACTACAATATGGTGTGTCCGAACGCTCCGCGAGCACGTTCCTGCGCCCTGTCTGAGGCTGGGGCTGGAGGTGGACGCGTGGGACTAAATGAGCTGGCGGTCTCGCACCGAGAGCCCCTTGCCAAGCCGGGGCGAGAGCAAAGCTTTCTCAGTCTGACCCTGGTGCCTTTCCGGCAGCACCGGCCTCACTTTGTCCTTGCTACCACGCACAACAGGGTCTCGGGCAGGTGGGTGCAAACGCAAGACAGCGCTTTTAAGGAGCGGCGCTTGGATGGGAATTTGCAAATTTTGTACCAACGTCTGCAAGAGATCGGCGCCTTGCGTTTCACTTTAGGCTGCTGCTGCGGCTGGGGCGGCTTCGCTTCATCAGCCGCGGCGGTGGCCGGCGCGGGCGCGAGGCTCCGGGAGAGGAGGCATCAAGCCACCAGCTCTCGCAACGTGCAAACCGAGACATAGAGACATGCTAAGACGCAGCCGTTTCCCGTTCGTGTCCATTGCGCCTAGCTTCATCCCTAGTATTTATGGAAGAGAAGGCATTTTCTTTGTTGAAACATCTGATTTTAAAGTCGGATTCCAAAAATACTCTAGCCTCTGTGAGAGATGGACGGTTGCTGAAACCCATGTGGAGATGCTGCTTTAAGTGCAAGGTCTGCTGCTAGTGGCTGGAAATGTGGCCTGCTTAATGAATTTACAGGGCTTTGACTCACATCCTAAAGGATATTTATTACTCCATTACATACTCGATTATTACACAGCATTGTTATGAACACCATATCACATATTAGAGAGCTACACACCCATGATGTGTAGCTCCATCGTAGTCAGTGTGAGGGGGAAAAAAAAAAATCAGCACACTTCCCCAGATATAGAAACGCTCGGTGTTGCCTCACGCGCTGAATATTTGAGCAGACTCCTATTTTGGCTCAGGTCCCTTCCCAGGGAACGTGCATCTGGAAGAGAGGCTCTATGGCAAGGGGACAAGCCTGGTGTTTGGAGAAAGGCACCAGCTCCCTACCACTGGCAGCTGCTCTGCTCCTCTGGAAGTTTCCTTCCCAGTCGGTGACAGGTTTAAGGTGACCCGAAGGATGACACCAGAAAGGTCTGTTCAGTTCATCCTGGGTTATTTAATTATTTATGCCATTTATAGTCACGTAAATGTGGTAACTGGCATTAAACAGCCACATTTTCAGTAGGATGGATTTCAAAAGCGTTAGCGAAGGCAGCGGCACAGGGGATGCAGGTAGAAAGGTACCAGAAATTTGTGGAGCTCAGCAGTGCCCAAACATTGCCAAATATATAGCCTTCACTACTAAATCAATAAGAAAAACTGTTCAAAATACAGAATTTATTTCATTAATACATAGTGATAATAATTCACGTGTCACGACATTTTCTGACTTTTCTATCCCCATTTACTCCTCCCCTGACTATAATTTTATATTTATCACGACACTCTCTGAATCACCTACAGATAATAAATAGTGAGATACATGTACAGAGTAGTTATGAGACAAACGCATAGATTTGTTACCAGCTCTATTTAATGTTCAGAGTTTTTCAGATTATTTTAACTCATCTGTGCCTAGACCATAAACAATTAAGTGCCATTGAAATGGATGTTAAATAAAAATGGAAAATGAAAACCTGAGCGTTATAGCCAAGTAAAATGTGCCAGTATATTAAATATGTGTTCATTAACACACACACACAAATGCAGTGTGTCTTTCCCTCCCAAGGGCAACAGTAAGTTACGCCTCAACAAGCAGCATGAATTTATGTCCCTAAATGCTTCTCTCTTCAATAAAAATTTGTATCCCTGCCATGAAACCTGAGGAATCATATGTCCTTTAGTTAATTCCAAGATACTGAATTAATCTTTGATGAACAACTTACTAGATAATTCTATTCATTAAGTGATGATTTAAAAAAAACCTAGGGCAAGCCAAAATATTTTTATACATTGTAGGTATAAGGCATTTTCACACAAACCTGTGATTTCTTTTTCTTTGACTGGATCCTATGTTTGAAGTGATTATATATAGGATTCTTTCAGGCAGAAAATGTCACTTAGTCTGTGCTGTAGCCCAACAGGATTCTGGTCTTCATTGAAAACTTTGGGGATTAAATAAGCCTCAGATATTATGCAGAATATATAGGAGCTAGGGACCTAAATCCTATTGAAATAGTGGAAATTGGTTACTAACCACCACAGACATCCTCATATTCCATCCTAAATGGATCTGCTCTTTAAGACCACACTTTCTTTTGAGCCTATATGAAAGATTTCTTTTGTAAAAAGTGGGACCTCTGAAAATACCAACTGATGCCCACAGATTTTATTTAGAAATTACGACTATCATTTGCACTATATAAGACCATAAAATTGTACCCTTGTAGAAGATACACTGCCTCAGTGAAAGAGAAAGCTTGCTATAGAAGCTCATGAGTAAATATACATATATTTTGCCAATACTTACGTGAAGAACAGAAACTTGTATCTGCTGAACTTGATGGCAAAGGTCCCAGTAATTTTAATTGGAGCAGTGCTGGAGTGGTGAATTATCTATAACCTCAATACTAAACACATCCCTTAGGTAAGGATGGTGCTCACATGTAGAGTCCCAAGAGTTTCTCCCTGCCTCTTTGCCAAAAAGGGAATTTAGGCATTAGCTATTAGGAACAGAGCAGGGCTTGGAGCTCTGTATTTTAAAGCATCTATAGCATTAACAGCCAGAACATAGAATCCAGGTGGGAGGACGATTACACTCTAATAGCTTTAAAAAGAGAAAGGCAATTACACATATTTGGGGCCTGATCTAAATACTGTTAAAAACACGTCAAGAAAAAAAGCGGAAAGAACCTGGAGTTACTCAACTGCCATTCCTTTACAATTGCTCCCACACTACTAGAGATGGCAATAAAGATGAAATATTAAAATTTGTTCTTCTACAATAATGGCTTTTTAGTAAAAAGAAGGTACTAAGATATAAAAATGTTTTTTTTAAAGCTGTATGTATTCTAAATCTACATAGAGCACATCCCTACGAGCAGAGGCAGAATTCTATCCTGTTCCAACTTTCACCAGCTAGCTTTTCCACAGACACGCTCTCAGAAGCGCTAAACAGAACAAATGATTTATGATTTGCAAATGGAGAAACGTGTCTCTCAAAATTACTTAAACTTGCCTTCAGAACGCATGCAGAAATTGCTGAATTATCACTGATAGTATATGCCGCGCTCAAACAAAACTCGCCGTTAGGCTCCACTATCAACACCACCCTGCTTTAGCTTTTAAACAGCGTGGAAAAAAAAAAGAGGGTGGGAGAAGAAAGGCGGCAGAAGCGCTAACGCAGTGGTTTGACGTGTGCGTGCGCGGGGCAGCGAGGAGGCGGCAGGCATTCTGCTGCGCAGGCTGCTGGCACTGGGAATCGCTGTGCTTTACACTTCTCCCGCGCCCTCTTTAGCGGAAAGTAATTGCAGCGGCGCATAAAAACCATATTGTTGATTTTATGGGTCTAGTACTGCTATTACTTACGTCTCCACCGCACAGTCCCTTTCTCACCGATCTTTTTTTCCCACCCCTCACTCTACGCGACAGCCGGCGAAGAGAGCGTCTGCCGCCGCGCCGCTCAGCGTGGCACTTTGCTGGTGGGGAGCGACCGGCTTCACTTCAAAATGTTTTCTGTTTAATTGCTAGGGAAAAACAAACAAACAAACAAACAAAACCCCCACAAAACAAAACAAAACAACCCCAGCGACCTAATTATCTAGAAGGACCACGCAGGTTCCCTTCACAGGGGGAAAATAATGCCACCGATGTCCCCCAGCACAGGAATGTCTGGGTTGCTTTGTTAGAAGACCGATCAGATATTTAACGGCGTATTCTTAGAACAGGTTTGGCCATAAAGTCTCGAGTTTCAGGACTGGCCTGCTCGGGGGATGCTGTCTGAGAGCTGCAACCCTTAGAGCCTGGGTTCAGTCATCTCCCCCGCAAGAAAGCTTCCTCCCACCCTGCTGCCTGCACCGTCCCCACGCCCCTGCGCAGCTTCAGAACCCCTCAGCGAGACGCTGGGTAAAACGCTTTAAAGGAATGGGGACTCGAGGGCTAGCAAACAGCTGGGCAAGTCTGAAGCAGGTATATCCTCAGCAC
This sequence comes from Phaethon lepturus, assembly GCF_000687285.1. NCBI lineage: Eukaryota > Metazoa > Chordata > Aves > Phaethontiformes > Phaethontidae > Phaethon > Phaethon lepturus. The sequence goes on from NW_010535525.1 coordinate 10,147, forward strand.
AGCGCTAATAATAGAAATAATGTCCGTTTTTGCAGCATCTTTCTCGGCTCCGACATCCTGTATCCGCCAAAATCAATGGGAAAATTACCTTTGAATTCAATGTTGGGTCCACAGCAATCTATTTGTTCCTTGGACTTGATCCAGGCTCACTTATTTTAATTCCACTTACATTAATCTAACTATGTCTGGAAGTTGGGCTGAGGGTTTCTGAAGCCGTTTTTGCAAAACAGTTCCTTTTATTCTAATAAAACGCCTAAAAATACTATTTCTGCATGTCGTATATAAACTAGTCCATTGATTTACGGTTAATTTACAGTGCATAACTTGAAAGGCACACTGAAATGTTTTACTTCTACAAGCCAGAGGCAAAAAAAAAAAGAAAAAATTCCTGTGTAGTAGAAAGCCCATTACACCAATAGAATTTTGTGTGCGCACATGTGTGGAGGTTCAGAGCTTTACATAAAATTATCTGGCTCTTACTTATCATATTGTGGGAATAAGCTGACCTACCACAGGATAAATTTCTAGAAACTCAGATTCAAGTATTTACTCAGCACTTAAGGGAAAGATGATCTTCAGCGCTGGTTGGAAAACTCATTGGTGCCCATTATTGCAGTGTTTATAGAAGAAAGCCTCCTGACACTGACTGTAGACCAAGATTTTCTGGAGAGAGGAAAAAAAAAACAAACAAAAAAAACACCAAAAACGCAAAAGACCTCCAGGGTCTTGCTGTGGTTGTGCCAAGGGCCAGATTTGCAGGGAAAAACGAGGGCACCTTTCAGCTTCTTTCAGGGACTGCTGCTGTCCCTCAGCATTGGGCTGGCTGCTACCACGCCTGCGTGTAAGTCTGGCTTTGACGTTGGTATGGCCTGCGTATATCGGGGGGCTGCCCAAAGAGCTAGAAAGCTGTTTGAAGCCACGGCGAGTGCCAAAACATCTACTAGTGCAGTGAGGGGGTTGAGCCAGGAGGTCAGAGGGTCCCGTTCAGACCGCTGCCCGACCCGGCTGCCTGCCGTTCAGGGAAGCGCAGTAGCCTGGAAGCTCTTTTCTGTTCTTCGCCGGCTACGCTGCGTAAGTAACTGCGTACTTATTAACCTGGTCTTTCTCGTCTGCGGGCAAGTGCAGTAACCTGCGGAGCCAGCACCCAGTTGTCTTTCTCAAGGTTCCGCCGGGTAAACACCCCCAGAAGAAGAAACTGAAGGAGACCTCAGTCCTCCGGAGTATCTACTAGCCTGTTCGTCAGGACAGTCCCTCTGAGGAATAAGTCACAGGGACTCACATTTTTGGGAAACAGGCAGGACAGGAACCTGAACTGGGGCCTCTTTAATCACAAGTCACTGGAAACCAGGCAATGTTGTGCTATGTCCCTCCACCCAGTCCCCACCAGGCAGGAATAATTTAGCTCAGAAGAGATCTCAGGAGGTCATCCAGTCCAAGCCCTGCTCAAAGCAGGGCCAGCTTCAAAGATGTATTCCACTAACGTCACATTTTGGAATAAACTCCTGGAAGAGGGTCACACTTTGTATCTGAAATAAGGGGGTGGGTGGCACATACGTAAACTCCAGTTCTTTCTTCTAACATTCACTTCCAGCTGTTCCAGGCAATATGGGCTTCTCCGGTTTCAGAGGACTACTTCCTCAGGCTGGTTTTTTTAAACTATTTTCCCCAAAGGAGCCTGGATGCCCAATTTAGGCCTGAATGCTAAATACACATTGAGTGTTGAGGCACATGGGGATACCCCGAGAAGGTGGCCCTGACCTACCAAGCACCCCGGCTCCTCTGCAAGGGCTGCAGCACTCAGGAGCACCTATACCATGACAGGTATTTGTCTGCAGACCCTCCAAGATGTCAAATCAGCCTCTGTAAAATAGGAATTGCCAGATAAAGTCACCAGGCAAAGGACAGACCAGAATCGGTGGCTCTGGCATCAGAGCCCTAACATTGCTTTTACCTCTGGTATGCCACTGCAAATAGTAGAGACTCCCTACTCACAGTTTTTCCACACAGAATTTTATGAAATACACTGCTTGCTGATTACCAATCTCAGCTATTTAAAAAACAAAACAAAAACACAAACTTTTTTTTTAAGTCAAATCTAAACAAATCTTTGTAATGGAAATTATAGACTGAAACCTCAGCTAAGAGCTACTCTTTCGGAAACAAACTCAAACAAAATCCCATTCACGTGTGAATTAGTATTTGAATAAAGAAAATGAGGGCAGAATATGAGTGATGATTAACGGTAGAAATATTATAGGTACAGTAGAGCTCAATATCAGTCACCCTAACACATGATAGAGCTTGTGATGTGGCAGAGAACTGTGGGGGAAAGGCTGTGGACTAACCAACCTCTTCACAAGCTGACAGAAATTCTGAGGAAGGTATGAGAAAGTGAACAAATAAAAGACTTTAAACATTAGAATGGTAACTATACAGTTAATTAATTGCAGTGGTTTAGGACTGAGGGATAAGAAGTTTCTAACTTTCACATAAACATTTTTTTTCCCCCTTTTTTTTTTTCTCTCTCCAGTCACGGAGCCCAAGCAACACTGAAATGGTCAGTGACACAGGGGTAGTGATTCACCAGTCAGTTATAGCTACAGTGAGGCACAGCTTAAACCGAATCAAATCATGCTTTATGGCATAACCTTAGATGAGTCAGCTGATCATCTTGTTTCACAACTGTTCCACTCGGATGCCTAAAAATCTGAGAAGGTTTGCAACTATTACCCGAGAAGGTAATGCAACTATCAAAAATAAAAAAAATATTCAAGAGAATTTGGTATGTCTGGTCATTACAAACTAATTGATAGGGATAGTGGGTCTGGTAGCTGAAAGACTGTTTTTCCAAAGGGGTGTTGAAGTTTTGGTGTGGCTACAGTGAGTGCGATGGTCAGAGAGCTCATCCATGCTCTGCTGACACACAGCTGCAGGAATCTGTACGGGTCTTCTGCCAGAAATAAATACACTTTGATCTCTTCAGTGAACAGACCGTGTGAACCGTGGCAGAACCAGATATTCGAGTTCGTCCACCTCCTGGGAAACCCAACACCTCCTCTGTGGCCCAAGCACCTCCTCTCCCGGCGGGAGAGGCCGGGCTGGGGTGCAGAGGGGGGTGCTCGGGGGGCGAGGAGGGTCTGGGCCGGCCTGAGAGGCTGCAGAGCTGCCTTGCCCTGGCTGCGCTCTCGGTGCTCGCCACCTCCTGCAACATCAGGGCGTCTGAGCACAGTTCCTGGCTGTCCTGCTTCTTCTTTCACCCTGGGGTGCGGGTTGAAACCAGCACGTGGGGCAGACCCTCAGAACAGAGGCACCCAAAATTTCACGCTGGCCCTTTGCAGCATTTTTAAGTGTACTTGGGCCTGAACAAATGGCAAACGCTCACGTCGCTGGGTAAGAGCTGTTAAGCAACGTTCTCAAAAGAGTCAACCAGCAAGTAACTAGCACCCAAGTAATTTTGTGTGGGCAGGGAGAAGAGGTGCCGTGCAACACGAAGCTCAGCGTTTCTATACACGTGACGACAGCAGTGTGGTGGTAAATCTCTTAGAGCTTTTTTCAGTTGTTCCCCGGCCCCTCTGCGGCTGAGGAATAAAGACAGCAAGGCCCTTCACGTGCCGGAGCCGGACGCCGGCAGGACGCCCCTGCCCCAGGCGACGGGCTCTCCCGGGAGCCCTCCAGCCGCAGAGCGACGGGGAAGCGACCCCGTGGTCAGAAGAGTGAGGACCAAAGACAAGGAGGCCCTTCAGGAAACCCTGGGCACAGGCCAGAGGAACAGCTCTCGCTCTGGTAGTTTTTTTGGTTACCAAGCCCTAAGGAGGGGGCTTTCAGAAATAGTTCAAGCTTACCTTTTGAATGAGGTAGAACTTGTACGTGACCTTTCCGTAGCATCCCCTCATTCCTTCTTAAATTATATACAACACATGCACTTTAATCCCATTTATGAAGAAAAAAAACACCCTTTCTGAAAAACGTGTCTTTTTTAGGAGAAAGAAGACATTTCTAACAAATACTATGTCAGCCCATCAAACTAATGCAAACCCATGTTTATAAATAACAGCTAGTAATAACATTGCACATGAGATGTTTCCTTCTGTCTGCTAACCATAATACAGGGAAGAGTGAAATCATGTTCTGTGATACAAACCAAAAATACACCAGGAAAAGAAAGCCGATGTATTTAATTATTCTTTGCCACTGTGCATTCAATCAAATTTTCTATCATAGCTGACAAGGCCAACTTTGCACCTTCCTGTTGTTTTGTCATATAAACACAGGATGTCATTCTACTGGGGAAAATAATTGTCAACAATAAAGAGGTGGTTTCTTTGACATTTGCTAAGATATTGCTGAAAAAACTCTTTAGTATGGATCACTTCACCTCACCGAGTAGAACTGACTGAAAACTAAGCTCTAAAGCCTGATGCCTGCCATTGTGCCTAGTATGAAAATGCAATATCTGCATTCCCCATCGCCTTGCTGGGCAAGATACACACGCACATACTCCACTCACTCTGCCTCAAATTCCTGTAGCCACAGATACTTAAATTCTATTCACAGAGGCGGGGGGGGGCGGGGAAACAGTGTTAAGATTGAGGTGGAAGTGTCTGAAACACCAGCATGATTTTTAGAGTGGTTCAGAAAGATAATCTTGATAGTCCAGTTATAGCAAAAGCCTGGTGGTATTTCTGTATCCATAAAGACTGGCTGGAGAGACACAGCACACTTTTGGTTAAAATAGTCTGTGGCACACAGCTGACGTCTCAAGGATAAATAGGCCTTAGGGGCAGAGGGAGAAGGAACCCCAGTCAGATTCCCTGACCTGACTCTCATTTTCCAGCATTGTGCATAACATATTCCAAAACTAAATGCATAGTTTTGTAGGGAACTTGAATTTTCTTAATTTCATGAGAAAATTGTTACAAGTTAGACTATGAAGCACATGGTTAGGTAGTTTGTCAATGGTTATCTGATAACGTATGACAATTTACAGTGATTGTCTACAGAGCTAAACACTTGCAGTGTCATTAAAAATTAGTCGCTGAGGTTTTATTTGACATGCAAATTAAGCAGCATGTAGAAATTAAGAAGAAAGATACTGCAGGTTTTTTTGGAAGACTACTCAGGCAGATGCAAGAATCTCAGAATGGCGTTTCATCTTTTCCTTTTTTTTTTTTAAACCAACAGCATGATTACAGTATACATGGCCTTCCTCAGTCTACAAAAGACTAACTTTAATAACCAGGATATTACATCCTAGTGCCTCCAGAACAGTACCAGTTGGGCCGAGTCAGCTGGTGCTTCGAAGGAGCAAGGGAGATGGTGCCTTCTTTCAGCTTTCCCCGGCGTTTGAGGTTGTCAGAGTCAAACCGCTCCTCGGCTTCTGCTGCAGGTCACGGGAGGTGATGATGGTTTCAGAGTCGGTACAATTTCCACGCATCACAACTCCTCTTCAGCCCAACCCACTTTGGAAGCATCCTTTGTGCTTGCTTGGAGGAAGCAGGAATAACTGCAGGAAAAACACAGCCCTGATATCCCCTCCCGTTCCTGGGCAAAGCAGGAGCTGCTTTGTATTCTGACTTGCAAATACTAAAGTTGCACGTTTAACCTTGCCTTTTGTTTCCCATCTTCTTTTTCAATTTGCTGCTTCTTCAGTGTTGGCCCTTGCACTTAAAACAATTGCCTTATTAACAAAGGCCAAGTACCAACCGTATTTCCTTTAGCACTTAAAGTCCCACCTTTTCCAGCAAACTTTATTGCTCAGCTAACCTTAAATAATCTTAAATAGCTGCTGCTTCTATGTACTGCTTTGCCCACGCTAAAACCAATCTTGCAGGTACTGGCTCACAAAAGAACAGCACTTGCTACCATAGGAGCAGGACTGAGCCATGTGCCAGGTGTCTCCTTTTAAGCGGCGTACGTGTTAAACAGTCGGTGTTGCGTACATCACTGTAGATTAATAACAACAAAAATTGTTTCCATTATTCTGTTCAAGCCACTTTGATGAAAGCTCAAGTCTCAGGTTTTTTTTTTGAAAGAAACACCCATCTATATGTATTTATTGTAAATGTCTGTGGTATGCAGAAAGCTAATGCAAGGTTAGTAATAATTAAAATTAATTATGGAACTTAATTACAAACATCAATAGCAATATGTGCATTAAAATACACTGTCAATAGCTGTGTGCATTTAAGCACTCATAAACAGCATCAGATATTTCTTGTAGCTGCGTACGGGTTTACCAACTACGCAATTCACAATATGTGTGAATTCACGGTAAACTATCCTAAGAGTGCAGCGATTAATGGCACTGGATAGTTGCACAACACCAGTGGCTGTACAGCCAGTGTCCACGTAGGCACTGGGGGGAAAAAAAGATCATAACAATGAGTGCTGTTTCAGAGCTGTATCAGATTAATTCAGAAGGGAGACTTAAATTGTTATGCCTTGTTTGCGATTTCAATATAGCACTCTCAAAAAAAACGAATGCTTATCCTTGGAATTCATTTGACTCAATACTCTGCTTTTCAATAGAGCCCACGGCTTGTCTTCATTCATGAACTATCCCAGTGTAAATCAGATGACACTTGACAGGGCATTTTTTGTGTTTCATCTTTTTAGCGAAACAGAGCATCAGTTGCCAAAGATCGCCAAGTCAATACAAGAATGTACATAAATGAGAGCAAGTGTAAACCCAGAAAATGCGGTCAACTGCTTCTATTGTTATTTCAGGCATGTGAGGAGACAGACCTGTATTTCACTTAACCCGTTTACACTCCTTTTATATCTATGAAATTGAGCTGATGGGTGCAGATGGCTGCAGGGTGTTCTGTGGTTACCAGCACAAACAAAGGTGGGGGGCTCTGGGCCCCTCATGGGGATCTTCCTCTGGAACTGACAGCAACCTTCATGCACTCAGTGTACTCGTAGCTCTGTTTAAAATTGGGCAGAGATACTGCCTCATCTTGGCAAAGCTTTTTGTGTTTTTAATTAAACAAGAGGCAATATATGTTTAAAATTGTACTGTAACTGGCAATTTTGCATTGATCGGATTAAAGTAGCAGTAAAAAGTGAAGTTCCTATAATTCTACTCTTCTTGATCTGCTACATGGATAAAAAAACACCATAGAAGAAAATCAGCCAGGGATCAGATCATCATCTTACTAACGCAGGTAGTCCCACATACAGACTGAACAAGTTGAAGTAATTATACAAAAAGATCTGAAAGTTCTACCAGGAGTTGGAAAATAAGAGATTTATTCTAGCTTGTTTTCCCCAGGACGTTTTTTCCTACTGCCAGCTACCAAGCAGTTTCATTTGTATCTATCACAAGAAGCCGTCAGGATACACAGAGGGTCTGGGGGCCCCTCTGCCTGTTAACAATCATTTTATAATAGATAAATCCGGATGCGCCCACTCCACTTTGGCTATGAAACCACTGCGAAGCAATTTGGCAGAGAAAACCAACGCAGACAACCACGGTGTCAGATGAAGAGACCTAGTTGAAGTACTGATCCATGACAGCGAGCTCGGTGCAAGCTGTTGTGAGCTGCTCAACTCTGAACTTAACCAAGAGCAGCCTGGGAGCATCATGGTGAGGCCAGGAGCCCTCACGTTTTGAACAAAAGTCTCTTCCTTAGCAATGTCAGTCATTCCCGGACTTCCCAGAGCAAGCCAACTCCCAGCACTCTCCAAGGACGGGGAAAAAAGATTCAGAATTGCATCTTTACCACCATATCGGGCTTCCCCAGGGCTCTCCCAGAGACAAAACTTGGAGATTGTACAACAGTGCTGCCTCAAGCATGACCTCAAGCATAGCCAGAGGCCGTCTGTCAGATCTCTGGCAACAGAGAGGCACCTTAAAACAGACACAGATGGACGTTTGCAGACAGACTGTCAGCGTCGGGGTGCCGGGAGGCTGCGAGGAAACCCTGTGCCTGGGAGGAGGCTGGACATGGAAGACACAAGTCTGTGGCCATTCTTGCTTCTTTCTGCGATGACCATAGCTATACATTGCTGATGGGGGTTATCAGAAGCACTAGCAATAATAAAAGCTCTCAGTATCAGCAATCCAAAGATGGTTGTGAAAAAGGGGGAAGGGTCTGTTACCAGCCTTGTCACCTTTTCGCTGATCTCCACCCTCTTCTTCATGAGCAGCACAGGGCTGTAATTACAGTAATTCCTACTGGTGTGCACTGTACACAGACATATCACAACAAAAAATGTTCCCTTTATCTTCTGAGCAAGACTCCCATTTTATTTTCTTCCATGATGAAACAGAGATTGTGTAGCCTACATTATAAAGCTAATTTTTAAGATATTTATTCTAATACTTTGTTTTCAGAACCGTGAAAATCTTCCACAATGAATAGCTAGCAAAGTGCATAAGTTTTTGTTTGCTTTAGAAGAATTAGGTTTGCATTACACACCAAAGCAGTGGGAGACTGCCTTTGGAAGGCACTTTATGCCTGCAGCTGAAATGTGTGGGGTGGGGAAGAACTATATTTGTAGTTAATACTTGGGTTCAGTTGCAAGCTGCTTCATAAGTGGGGCTCTGCGTTACACTCGAGACAATTCTCTGCTGCGGGGAACAGTAACAACAAGGAAGATGGCTCTATGCACTTGCTACGTCCCTTCTGCCGAAGTACGCTTGGCTCCTTCCTTAGGCTGCTTCAGCCTATCATACAGGAGTAGGAACACTTGTGTAGCTCTCACTGAACATGCATTTAGGTGGCTTGGACTTATTTCACTCTTTCCCAACACATTCGGAAATGACTCTAGTCTACCAGTCAACAGAGGACCATGTCAGCCCTAACCATAAATATTATCACCTAAGCATGCGATAAACCAAAAATGTCCTTAACGCAGTTATTTCAGCAGCAGACAGTATTCAGTGTTGAAAAGAAGCATAAAAATAATTACCCTGAGCCTGACTGCACTGCTGGCGAGAATTATGCAGGGCAACTGTGGGCCTACACAAAGAAAGCTTTAAACCATTGTCACGTCCCGTAGCTCTAGATTGACTCCCCAAGTCTGCGCGTTTCACGTAGCTGTCACAGCACTGACTCCGGCTGAAGGACGCGGGGAATTTCAGCACTGCGTCTCCTCCGTCTGCTCTCAGAGGGGTCAATGGCTCATGAAGCCGTGTAGTGACAATGTGACATACGGAAGCGTCCGCATGACACAAAGGAGATTTTGCATCTCGTTCTACAGGAACAAGCACCACATATCTTAAAAATGCCCATCACCCCATCTGAACTGTCAAATACTCACTGATGAGCAGGGTCGCATAACAGTAATAAAAATATATTTGCTGGATAAGGCCCAGGGATAGTGAAATGTTTCAACAAGGCAACACAGGTACATCATCCTTTCTGAACTGCAATACATATTTCAGAGTTTGTTATGACGCCTCTAGTTCCCGAGCTCAGGAAAGGCTCCTGCATTAGCTGAGCTCATCTCACACAATATTTTTTCTGAAGGTTTCCTGAATCTTGGGTTCAGATAATTAGTTCTTACAATGCATTTTTATTGACCACAGTAGATGACTCCACCTTTCTGACAACTGCTGTAGCTATAATAGGAAACAGCATTTAGTCCTGCTCCAAGAGTGCAATCTGGTGGTTTCCTTCACATACCACAGAACAAAATGTTACCTCTGATATTTTTAAGTTCACTAGTTAAAAGAGTTATTGTAAGTATCTTGTATGAACTCATGTACTTTACTAGAGTAGGTTTAAAACCTAATCAAGAAAAGTCTACACTAAAACTAGCTTTTGCTCGAGGAATAGCTTCCCTTCTAAAAAGACATTCAGATCTAGGGATGTCAAACGAAGGAAAAATTCTTTTTTTTTTTTCTCCAGGCATTTTTATTTCAGTGGCTAATTGCTCTTAAAAGTAAATATTAAAACTCATAATTAGCATTCTTGATTACTTAGAATCATTTGACCCTTATGCTGTTATTTTTCGTGTTGTTTTTAATAAGCAATAGGCAGGAGGCTGGGGAGGGGAAGTAATCTATGTTTTCTGCAGCAGAAGCAGGGTGGAAATGAGAAAACCCCAGGAAAACACATATCTACCACCAAATGGCAAAATTTTCACAAATGTGAAAAACCAGTTGCGCCAATTAAGAGTAGTTGATTGCGCCAATTAAGAGTAGTTGATAACCCAGATTTTATTTTTAATGCTTAAATCTTTCTATGTTAACTTACTCAAGTTTTTGCAATTACCTGTCAACAGACAAAATATCTCAGCAGAATCTAAAAACAGTTTTGCAGCTTTTTCATCACTAGTTTTGTAGCTTAGAGAGACTCTCCCAAGAATCACTTAAATTCACTCCAGGTAGAAGTTTTACATTTAGATCTGCAAAAGACTCTTGTTCGAGTATACAAAATATGGATGGTCACACAAGATACATTCATAACCATAATTTAAGTCAGCTTACAGAGGTCTGAAAATGCAAATTACATCTTGAGAGATGTGACTTCATAGGTCTGAAACCTTGTAGTATTGAACAGTAATTCTCTCCAACCGTCCTATATAATTAAGCCATACACCACTGTAGAACCTGAAGTCTATGGAGAGGTTGAAAACAACATTTACCTCCCTACAGCAGGAGGCCGGTGGAGGCGTGGGGAAGGGATCAGCAGCTTTGTCACTTAATGAAACAGAGGTATCTGTGGTAATTAATGGTTGGATAGTCTCAAACTTGAGCAGTCTTTCACAGGCCAGTGATAAAAAAATATCATGGGTTTATTTCACAGGTTTCTGTCTGCATATGCGCTTATCATCAGAGGCATGTTTTAGTATGTACTCCCTAGAATACAGACAAATGCATCGCCTTTTCAATGAAAACAGGAATAATGTTTTAGCAAGAGCATCAGCGATAGATGCAAAGCTGTCTGTTGTTCCTGATTTGGCCTGCCTTTTCAAAATGAGCAGAAAATGACAAGTTTGGTCCCACCGAGTTAGCGGCATATTCATTTTTTGGACCTCAGAGTGACATAAGATCACAGAAAAGTTAAGATACTTTTATGCCAATTGACAGATGAGTTCAGGCTTAAATCCAGATTAGTAAAAGTAGTTACTGTCTAGCCCTTTTTCCCCCCCTTTTTTTTTTTTCTTTTTTAGATAGCTACAGAAAAGAGTATCTTTTCCCATACTAGCTTAACAGATCACTAGCACAGGCAGGTGTTTGATACCCAACTGCAATGTTTGTCACCTGAAACATCGAGTTTTTAGAGCCAGCATCTTAAAAATGCCCAGCCACCTGGTAGGAAAGTCTCACATTTGCTGCTTAGTTCCTACCTAAATTCCCTCCCAGCCTCCCGAAAGGCAACCTGGCTGCAGCGGCAACATGTGTCCCCAACTTACCTTCCCTCTGCTCTCTGAGGGGGCCGAGAGTTGAGTTTGCTGACACCAGTAACCCCTTGGATTCATGTGGCAGGCCCTTAATCTTCAGAAACACTGAAGTAATAATTCCCTGGATACACCTCTCATGATATATTGGTTTGTTTTGGTTTTTTTCCTGACTGTGGATCTACAGGCTTCAAATGAAAACAATAAAACAACTAGTTTGTTTTGTTTTTTTTTTAAACTCTATCATTTTTGCCAAAGCAGCTGCAATTTCCTGGAATTCACTGTAAAACAGTGGAACCAAATAATTATACCAACACGTACATACTTAGTTGTGTAGAAAACACACATTATAGTGCAAGCAAGAGTTAATCTATATGTGCATCAGACAACGTACAGACATCATAAATTTGTTAGGCTGAAGAACCACTTCTGTGGGAAGTGGACTGTATCATCCACTCCTAACTTGTGCTATCACATACAGTATGTTGCCCAGAACTTATAGACTAGTTAGTATTTTCTTAAGGAGCTCAGAAGCTAAAATTGAAATCACTAGAAAAACAAGTCCCAGTTTGCCTGCCCAGTATAGCCTAGTGCACCCCCCGCTTTGGGCTGCTACAACACAGCAATACAGTAATTTTGAGGTCTGAGAAGTCCTTGACAGAATATAGGAAGAGATGCACTGCAAACCTTATTTGCTGACTTCTTGAACCTTACATACCCTTGAGGGGGTGGGCGGGAAGAGTTCATACCTTCTCGTAAACAGTAACGCAGAGGAACTATTTTCCTGTGTTCTGTACATTCCCTTTTTACCTTAGCAGTAAGTTATATTTGTAAAGCATCTCTGCAGAAATAATCTTAGAAAAGAGCCATAACTTCCTAAAAAGATGTAAGAATAGATACTAGTGACCCCTTCATTACTAGAAATGGAATCTGCTAAATAAGAATTTCCATCACTATCTTACATCACATACCTTGGCAGAAAACACCCCTTTTCACCCTAGGTGGAATGTATACATTTCATTCACTTAATTTCTAGGAATATCAATTTTCATTACCAAAACCCACCTATCTTCAAAATAAATTCTAATAGGTGGAAGCACCACATATCTGAAATAAAGAAAACAAAACTAGCTCTTTTAGAAAGAGCTAGTGAACATCCTCTTGTTGCCAGTTTTTCCACAAATGCGTCCGCAGAAAGCGATGCACATCCTTCATTTTAGACTTCATCACCCACTGCATACACCATGGAGAGGGAGGACAAACCAAGCGCGGAAGGGAAAGGAAGTCCATCAGGACCCTGAACGCTAGTATAACTTTTCTGCAGGAAGGAGTCACAGGTTAGGTGAGGAGATCCAGGGGCACAGAGCCTCGCTTGAATATCATGTACAGCGATGCATACGAGTAAGTATGAGTGTTTATATGTATATACATTCAAATAGCAAACATATTTTGTATAGGTATATGATCGAATTAAAGAATAGCAATCTTCTAATGCCTTTGGATTATGGGAATTAACAAGAACAGTCAAAATACCCGTGATCCAAAACATGTGAATTCACAACTACTTTGTCTTGTGACTATTTGTTTGATTAACAAGTGCTTTGAGTAGGGCAGTTCCATCAACACAAAGCACTTCTTTTTCTAGATGTAGCCTTTTGAATCTACAATATCTGTACTAATAGTATTAGCTTCACAGGAAAGACTTCATGATTACTTCTGCAGAGAAAGGAGCTTAGGCAGCTCTTAATGCACAACCATTCTCTAAGCTGGCTTTCCAATACCTAGACTTATCTGTATTTCAAAAGCAGTTTATAGAGATAGGATGTTAAGGGGCAAGACTTATTCACTGTATCTTTCTTCTAGTTTTCTTCTGTATTCTCATTTTGGTTCCCCTAGATAAGAATGCATTTTAATTTCACATTCTCTTAATTAGTTATTATCGTAACTGAAATATTATGGATCGAGTTGAGACTATACTGTGAAATTTCACATCTCCCCAGCATACCAGTTTGAAAATTACACAGAATATAAGCACGAGCCTGCATGGCAGCTGCACAAACACTTCAGACTGAGAACAGTTTTATGCAGGTAATGAAATGAATGCAAAAAATGCCTTTAAGAAAGGGTAGCTATTTGCTATTTTCTTGAATCATTTTGCTGCAGTTACAACCCAGTACATGCAAACCAGGGGAACTCACCAACTCTTCCTTGCTCCCTTTCTGTTCAGCTGAAGAAGCTATTTTCCATTCATCGCTCTTTGGATTTACGTCTCCATCACTGCCTCAGTCTTTCGAGGTGTATCAGGAACGCTCTGACAGCAGCAAGACAAAACACTTGGCTGTTTGCAGTTGTACCTTCTGCATGCCGAGAGCAGACATAGGAACCTCTTCCCAGCTCTCTCACATCTCCTCGTTAGGCCTTGCTTGCAGAGGGCACAGGTACCTATGGGCAGAAGCAAGGTCTTCTCCAACTACCCCATTACACAGCAGGTAGAAGACCTCTCTTCTGCGCAGCAGTTAAGAAACAATGAAGAAAAGCAAAATCTCTTTCAGCTGGCGTATACTGATCGTAAAAGACTCATGGCGTAGCCACGTGTTGCTGGTAAAGATGTCAATTGAAATATTAGAGCCCCTTGAAGAAACAACACTAAAACTCAATGTCCATTAGAAACAACACAAAACAAGCAAACAAAAGATCCCTTAATAAGTTGGAATTAAACTGATCTCCTGACTTCTTCCAGGCATCACAAACTGAAAAAAGGTGCCATATTTCTTCCAGGACTGATTGTTCTGTTTCTTTCCACCTGAGATTTGTTACGGCTCTTAACTAGCCCAGGACTATAAATGCCAGAGCCAAGCCACTTAGCCAGGTGTTTTCTCCACAAAAGAAGTGGAAGGTGTAGTACAGCTACAGCTGCTGAGAAATAGAGAGGGAGAAAGAGGAAAAATAACAAACCTTTGCTTGCCCTCATTTGGTCAGGCTACAGTAGCCCTCAAGTGATAAAATAGAAATTTTCTTCTGAGTAAACCCTAAAGCAAGTCCCAAAGACAACTTCTTACTTGAAGCAGGACCCTGTTTAAACCTCTCAGCTGAACTGATTCACAGCACCCAGGTCTTATTTTATTACAGAGCAGGACTAGCTACTGGGGCCATTTTTAGCTTGTTTCAGGAACAAAATGGTTTTTGTGCTCTCGAGTTGAATTTAACAAGTACATTTGCTGTAACATAGACGAGGAGAAGTTGTTTTTGGAAAAGATAGAAGTTTTCAGACCTTTAAAATGGATATAACAAACATGTTCATTTCATTCATAAAAGATTGTTAAATAAACTGAAAATGGAAGTCTTTATCCTGCATAAAAGAAATGTTTGATGTTGGACAGCACTTTTATTAATTTTTGTCTGGACTTTTGAACAAGTGTCTCTTTTTAAAGGGGTGAATGCTAAGATCAAAAGAGGAATCAGGAAGGGGGAAAGGAATCAGATATTACAGAAAGTTTGGAGGATGAGGACTGGAATCTCATTACGCTAATACCTGGGTGTATTGCCAAAATTAATTAATTTTCATTGAGCTCCTTGTGAGATGAGGGGATGATGGTATCTCTGTTATACAGCAAAGGAACTGAAGCACAGACAGCAGGAAAAAAGACAAAAACACTTTCACCATGGGGATCTCATTTGACTGACGTAGCACATGATTTTTCAGAGCACGCAGTGTTATATAGCACTTAGTATAGTTAAAGCGCAGCCTTTACGCGGTAGTTTCTCTCAAAAAAATTAGTACAACACAATCAATCAGCTCTTGCAAACAGTGTGTTCAGAGCATTCTCATGCTACCGTATGAATTAACAGTCAATAGCAGAGGGCTTTGCCTTGCTCTTGGAAAAAAAAAAGGTTGTGAGAACCCCACCACAGTCTCTATAATACCTGAGATTATGAAGCACTTAGTAAGACAAATCATTGTAAGAACAGACAGGAACTTTTGCAGGTAAAATTGTATGTGAATTAGCGCTGAGTGGTCTGTTTTCGGTGTCGGATGGCCTTCATTTCATGAGATCTCTATCTGATGTTAATGATACAACAGGAGCTAATTAGTGAATAGTCAAGTGTGTACTACAGAAATCCTACTTTTTTCCCCCCACTTTTCAACTTAAAAATCATGGCCATTCCCTGCTAATTGCACTGTATGGATTACTTAAGCGCCAATGTAAGGTGCATGAAAAAGATAACACTGAACTGGGAGATGAGTGAAAAGCATCTGACCTTCTTAGTCAAGGTCATTGATAGTGCAATTATTCTGATAAGCTAGGCATAATGATCTCACGTGCTATCAAGACACCCAGGCTATTCAGTTCAGAAAAAATACATTGCATTTTCCTGTATAAAGTCCATGCACATGCCTTTGAAACATGTATCTCAGGTTAAAGCTACCCATGCTGATCTGCCTGAACACAGGGCAGACAAACAAAAGCAGGAGGATCCGGGTCTGAATTTCTCAGCTCTAGGCAGGAGCTTTTCTGCTCTCTCCCTCTCACAGAGGCCTGTGAGACCGGGGATGTGTGCGGTACAGCAGAGCAGCCTCAGCCTCTGCTGCAACGGAGCCCAGTGTCAATGCGTAACGGGGAAGGATGCCCCAGCAGCAGGACCAAGCTTGGGCTCCTGTGCTACTTCTGAGGACGGGGCCAAAGCTGAGGGGGAGACACCTCACAGCCCCCACCAGAAATGCTGGCTAAACCAAAACCCCTTCCCTTCCGTGGATTTTCACTATACTGTCCCGCCAGCTCTGGTGCAAACTACAGACAAAATAAAGGAACTAAAGGGAAAACGCCGGCTCTGTGCAACTGGCCTGTGTTTGCAGAATCAGATGAAATGAGCCCATGTGGGTTTACTGTGGGGGATAAAGTTCAGAGGGAATTGCTCTCACTTTCTCAACAAACAGTGGCTTGAAAGAAAGCTCAGCCCTCATCATAATCCCCGAATTTAAAAAAGCCTTAATCTTTATTCACGAGGAAATCACTTATGCATGCGCAGTTGACAGGATAAAATGCAGTTTCATTGAACTTCAGGCTGGCTGCACTTTTTTCTTTTCCATTCCTTAGGCTGTGCAAATGAATGTCAATGTATCCAGGAAAAACAATGTTATACCACTCAGGTTCCTATAAAATCAAGGGAAAGATTTTCAGCGTGTAGAAAACGCACCTAGCACGTGACTGAGACACTGAAGCAACGTAACACAAGCATCGCAATGCTTGCAAGGACCCGTATCTAACACAAGACCAGCCGCCGCGGACTGTTCTGTGTGACTGGCAGGAAATTATGTACCCGCCGCGCTGGGGCTGCTACCCCAGCTGAACAACAGCAGCTGGGAAAGGGCTGGCCGGCTAGTGGAAACGCAGCCAGCCAGCACGCAAACGGCTTCAGAAAGGATCAGCCCTCGGAGGGCAGGCAGAGCCTCCCGCCGGAGCTGAACGCAGGCCTGTGCCTGCGTGGAGAAACAAGGCTGCAAAGAAATAACTCCCTAGTATTAAGATTAAATGAAAAGAAGTCGATTCCCACGAACAAAAGCAGTGATTCATACTCCTGAAATTCTACCAAAGGTCAGATGTCTTTTGGGCTCCTTTTGATGTGGCAGCAGTGGCAGAGTATGTATGTATTTAATAGGAACGATGTCTTCTGGCCTCAGAAGGAAATACAGAGTTTCCCATTGCAGATATTAAAATTATACGCTGGCTTGTCCTGTGTATTTGCTGCTCGGTAATATAATATCACCTGCTCAGTAGCCTCTGGGCTGGGGTAGATATTTTTGCTGCCACACTTAATCTTCTGATCAGTAGGTCTTTTCCACTTTCATTTGTTTGTTCACAAGTGTAACGTATCTCTCAAACTAAGGCAACAGAGATTTAAACAAATTAGTTGTAAAAATCATCTCACTGTAGTGGAGTGTTTTCCCCTCTGTTACTTTGCGTTTATTTTATGATCTTACCGGCAAAGTTATATTAGAACCACTGTAGGTGCTTACGGTGCTTTCAGATACCCACAGAAGTGCAAAAGATGCATAAAATTTGCAAGCTGATGGACAGACCTTTACAACGGAGGATAACAGACAACATGCCTCCCTATTCCAGCATAGCTCCTAAATAATTTTTCTTTCTATTACCCCTCACAGATGTTTTTGCTCTTTGTAAACCACTGAGGCTGGTTTAAGAGTCGAGACTCAACAGTTTACAGGTAACACTACAGCAACATTTCTATCTTATTCCCAGACCTAGTTCATCATGAGTCTGAGGCAAGAAAAGTCCCACAAGCACTGTGAAACAATGAGAATTGGAAAAATAATCTTGCTGACCATTTAATTTTCACTTAACTGCAGTCCCAGAAGGCAAGATGGAGCATGTGTTTTTTTCCTCGGTGGCCTAGCGGCTTTAATCCTCGGCTGCAGTATATCAGCTAATCTTTTCAAGCCTAGGATATTTGTTCTTTGACTCTGAAATAAAACGTTCTCTCACCTGATTCCACACAGGTACGCCCTTTCTTCTTGATTTCAGGTCAAGGGAGGCACTAACTACACTCTACACAATAGAAGTCTCTGAATTGCTATGTAAGCTGTTAGGAAAATTAATGTATTCAGGTCTCTGCAAACCTCCTTCTTCCTTAATCCTCACTTTGGGGTTGGCAAATCTTCTTTTACTTGCTGATTTTACCTCTCCCGTGGAATATGTGTCTTTAATTACATTTGCTATGGATAATCCAAGCCATACAATATTATATATGTGACAACACAGAAAAGAGCTTCGTAGCTAGGATGGCAGTGAGGCTGAAGGAAGGCTGTCAGGAATACAAAGAAATACTGTGTGTTGTTCCCTGCGTTTTGAAACATTCAAGGGTCATAGATAAAACCAAACCTGACATACTTCAGGTTTCACTACCGTAGCTATGTTAATTTGGTAATTAAAAATGAAAAAAAAAAAGCAGCAAAAAGGGCTTAAAATTTACTGTGAAACTGGCCTTAAGATTATATTCACTTTCTCTCCAGATTTCTACAAACCGCTTCTCTCCTGCTTTGCTTCTCAGACAGAGAGCTCTCCCTGAAAAAGAAATGCCTTATGCTATGTGTCTGCAGAGCATACTTCACAACAAGGTCCACAGCAGTTGGGATCTTTCAGTGCTATGGAAAAAAACCCAACCCAAACAGTTAAAAACTATTGCTTTAACAGGGAAAACACACGCCATAGGCTTTCATGCAGCAATCATCCACAAAGACTAATTTGAATATATGAGAAAACAAATGGCTTCTGAGGGCTGCAGTAGTAATCGAAGGAATTGCCTGGGTTGGGTAGGGAACCCAAAGCAACGACGTGTGCTGCGTGATGGACCACTGCCCACATAGGCCGAAGATGATATTTGAAAGTTGCTTTTACAGCTGCTGAGATGAGGAAAGACTGCTATCCCAGATGATATACATTTCTGGAGTATCACTCGGGAACAAGCAGCATCTGGATTTACCTTGTCATTTGGCTCATGCTATATCCTACTCCAAGCAAGCCCAGGGTGCCTTGATTTTTTGAGAGCGTACCTTGCTCTGCCTTGCAATAATTACATAATTACTGTATACAGTGATCTAAACATCATCCCCTTTGGAGGTATTGCAAGTTGGGCAGACAGAAAAAAATCAAGATATTCCTAATAATTAAATAGTTTTCAAAACCATTAGCCAAAACGCTTTTGAAAGCAAATCCATGCTGCAAGTACATTAGCAGTGCCAGGCATTTTCAGAGCTGCCTTGGGTCCTATATGCCATTAAAACATTTGATGGGAGGTGCCTTAAACATGGTCCTCTTGTTACATTGTCTGTTGCTGTATTTCTGCCCTAGATAATTAAGCAAGAAATTTCCTTTTTTACTCTCTTTACTAAATTAGACTGTGCTCACATTAATCTGCTCCATATGGTCATTAGCTGAGTTATTTTTCAGATGCAGGATAGTAAGATGGGATTTACTGTAGACATCCCAGATGTGGCTGCATGGTCATGGGTTGAAAAAGTCAATTCTTCTCTCTGCCCCCACTTCATTCCTGTGTCAGATATTGCTTCTGAGTGGACAAGTAATATACCGATGCAATCTGACGGAGGGCACAGAAAAATGCACATCATAAACGCCAAATGAATAAAACTGGTGGTTTTCACTGATGAAAAAAACTGTAAGCTTATTTTCAGCTATGGGGAAGCAAACATAGCACAAGCGAACAATAAGTATGGATGGAAGGATTACAAATTTCTCAGTTCCAAACGAATTATCTTAATTAGACAAATCTTTCTTCTCTCTTCATCATTCTTTTTTTTTTTCTGCAATTATTTGGCTCAACAATGAATACTATGCTCTGTCTGCTACAGAGTAATGAAAAAGAACAGCTGTGTGTCTATGTTTCCACAGCAATTGAAGAAAACGGCAAATAGTCCTTTTTTTTTTTCCTTTGCAATCATGCATTTCTGATACGAGTGGTGGGTTTTAGGCATTTAGCCCAGTGGATGTCAAGAATGCTACAGTGATTAAACATTATCTTGTCACATCTGTTTAGAGGCAATATATAACTCTTAAAAAATCTAGGTCATGATAGCTTATTAGCCACCCATCTACACTGGCAAGATACGGTAACTTACGTAAGACTAAGACCCAAGATGAAGACAGAAAGTCAAGGAGAGATGTGGGAGTTGCTAATGACAGGTCTGAGAGGAAATCTTGTATTTGCAAGCAGCGGCCCGCCTTGTGCAGTGCAGTGTCCCAGCTGGCATGCGAGTGGGGTTTTGTAAGAGAGGATGCAAGGAGGGGAAGAAAAAAAAAAATATCACAATGAGAGGATTAAGTGAATAATGATCCTGTTATAAGCGGCATGCAGCCATGTCACAGTTTATGGTACTCTCCAGAAAAATTAAGAGAGCAAGACACACTTCTGATAATAGACAACAGAGTGCGGGAGCTCTGGGTTAAGGTCTTTCATATGGAAAGTTCTTCCAAAACTCTTTGTTTTTCTCCCGAGTAGATACAATAAGCTCTTCTCTATATCGTTGAGGTCTATTGACAATCTATGCAAACTAAAATTATTGTCTTATCTTGATGGATATAGTGTTGAATAGCAAATTAAGTTTTTTAATGAAGTATGCTAGGAATGGGAGCTGGAAGTATATTCCCCATGACAACTAATGTCCATGCATTAATGAGCTGTCTGCATATTCTAGATTATCCTATCAGTCGTGAACGATGAATACAAGTAATATAAAAACATCAGCTTTGCAGTGTTTTCAAGTTTTGGGGAGGGGATATTATTTATTTCGTACATCTTTTCTCTGCAGCATCCCTGCATTCAAGGAGGTGTGTTGGTTGTTCCAGTGAAAACAAGAGATCTCCGGGGCTAATGAGCTTTTAAGTGTCTCTGGTCCTTATTTCCAGCTGTCAGTATGGAAAAGAGACACGGTATGGTAGGGAGAAGGTTATCAATTTTCCTATGTCTTTTTTCAGGTGTACAGATCTACAAAAAAACCACTGGATGACTCCTTGTTTTCTATGATCCACATACCCACACATCAGGTAAATCTGTGCTTGCCAGTGTCTTCCTGGGAAAGTGCTTCTGGAATGAGATGCCAGCTAGAAATCAATGTAGCATCCTTACATCAGTTTATGAATCCAATTTTTGTATAGTTATCATTGATCCCAACCTCCAAGTTAAATTTGTACCTCTTACTTGACAAAGCCTCTTGCAGTCTTCCCTCAGCGTAAGCTACCATCTAACAGGTTTGTGAAGGTGGACTCCTGTGCCTGAAGACCCTGTGTCTGTGTGGAGGGATGGCATGGGCAGGAGCCAAGGACTGTAAGCTGTGCCTTCTTGTTTAGTTGTATAGCACCTTGCACGCGAAGAGCCTGTGTCTGTGTGGAGGGATGGCATGGGCAGGAGCCAAGGACTGTAAGCTGTGCCTTCTTGTTTAGTTGTATAGCACCTTGCACGTGTTTTGGATTTTGGGGGTTTTGCCATAGAAAAGTACTAACAAACAAAGAAGAAGAACAGCAGAAAGTAAAGTAAGCATTTTGGAATGGATAAATTCAACATTTTTACAAGAGTTGAAGGGACCAGCATTTGCCTACTTTTTTTTTTAGCCAGTAATTTGACTGAGAGTAACTCTCTATATAAACACAACACTCAAATATGTATTGCTAGCAAAGATTTCTAAGTAGAAGGCGCTGACACAGATCCAGCTGATACAACTGTATGCTTGAGGGTTTTTCTTCCATTACAGTTGTTGGCGTTTGTCTTACTTTATTCTTTTGTGATTTGTTCTTCTCCAGCTACCAATTTGAGATATTGGGAGGTTTTAACATGATGAGGGCTCTAGGGAAATAAGCAATAGAATTGCTTATGCCATTTCTGTTGGGAGTACTTCTGTGCTTTTGCTCTAATCCTAGTGTTTTGGTCATGTAAATAGAGATTATGTGAAAGAATACAAAAGATGTTAAGCTACAGAATTTCCTCCCTCTTGTGAGCACAGACCAGCAGCACCTTGGCTGGAAATCTTTCAGATGTAGGAGATCAGGGGAGGGTAAAGGAGGTTTATTTTGGATGACGTAGTCTGGGCTCCCTTTTTGGATTTCAGCATGATCACTAAGGTTAACAGCAAAGAATCAGCAGCAGGGAGCGATCTGCAGGGGGGCTGCAGTTCTGCACCACGTGCGTTACACAGCACCCATCACCAGTATTCAGTAAAAACACATTGGAAGGCAAAAACTCAACCATCCACTTACCAGAAAAGGTGTATGAAATAACAGGGTGTAGGCTGATGGAGCCTTGTACCTGCTTGTCGGTGTGGTGGCAGAGCTGAAGGAAGAGCACAAGCTTTCCAGCTGTGGCTCCGTCAGTAGCAAAGCTAACAAGACCTTCCTGTCACATTGAAACTAATGGCAGTTTTGCAGTTTCACTTGAACAAGAAGCAGGCATTTCATAGAAGAAACTTGTGCAGCAACATGTAATATGCTACAAAACATGGCAAGCCAAAAATAGCAGCAGGACACTGAAATACTTGGGGATTCCTTCTTTCACAGCATAAATGTGCCTATTCCATAACCTCATCTTTGCTGTTCTTGATTTGTACCACGAACTCATCTTCAGCAGTAAAAATGAATAGAGCTCACATTTAATCGACAGTAAAAGCATCTTAATCCTGAGGCTGATATGCGCTGGACCTCCCTAAGGCAAGACAGGCTGAAGAATGCTGGAGGTCTGCAGAAGAATATGTCCAGGGCACAGCTCATGATCTCCTCCATACTTTCAGAGCTGCCCAAAGTGAGGGAAAGAACCCCCAAATTACGGGTGGCTGGCTGAAAACATGCACCTACCAGTGCTTTGCAGAGGGTTGAAAGGAAGAGATGCACCTGAAATGGGAAGGGAAAAAAGGACAGAGCTGCAGAACACCATCAGTGGACAGGAGAATGTGGAGAAAGGAAAAGATGCCTAATGAATTACTGCTGGCTAACAAAGCTAAGGGTGATATAAAAGCCTGTTTAATGGAACAGACATAAAAGGAGAAACAGGGAAAAGCAGGTCTACTGATAAATGAGGGAGATAATCAAATTAACAACAGATTTATAATGGAAGGGTTAATGAACTGTTATCTTATATCAGTGACCCAGAAGAGAAAAAAAGGTGAAGAGGTATGAGCATTGCGCATTAATGAAGACCTAGGTAATAGGGAAGAAATAGTTGACTGAAGTGATGGAATAATGATGTAGAATTTTTAGATGTTAGTTGAGAGAGGGGAATAACAAAGGTGTGTTAAAATCTCCATCATCGTTCAAGTTCAGGCTACAAAGTGTTCAGGAAAGCGAAGAAAAATTGCTCATGCGAGAGGGCCTGATTCAAAGGTTGATGGAGATAAGTGTCCATGAACATTGAGACACTCCTTGCCTGCAGCTGGTTTGGATTCAGACCTGAACAGATGAGCAGGTCACGTGGGTGCTCAGTCCTACAAGGAGACACCTCTGGACTCTGTCCAAAAAAGCACTTCACTGGGCAATAAAATTTCAAGTACAGAAGTTGCTTTCTTATCTGCTGTGGGACTCTGAAGTTGCTCATGGTTAAGCGTGTACTTTGCTCAACTTGGGCCCCATTGCTCTGCAGTTTTCAGGACTGACCCTGCCTGAATTTGGTATTTCCAGCTTCCCAAGCTTTGTAGTCTGAACTTGCTGGTAGCTGATGCATGGGAGCTGCCACGTTCTGCAATACGCCCTTCCCAAAAGGGAAAGGGTGAACTAGATCCATAAATACGTTATTACGAGAGAAGAATTCAAATGAGGGTTATTTGTTTTGCAGAGGATTTATCCCTTCCCCCCGCCCCCCCGCTGTGTCCATAGTAGGAGCCATCAGCTTCTGATCAAGGTAAATGTAGTAAAAACAAAAAGTGAGTGACTGGTAATTGGTCCCTTTAATAATACTCTGCAGAATAGCTGGAGCTCGTGACACGTTATAAGTGAACAGCGAAACTGTGGTTGCTGTGGACATGGCTTTATACCTGTCGTAAAAAGAAAATATTTTGATGCAGTTTTTAGTGATTTTCACACAAAAGGATTTATGCATTCAAATTACAAATGCACAGAAGAGGGAAGAGTGGGAACTACAAGACTGCTTTCTGGCTTGATATTTATTTCATACGTGGAATTGACTGACAGATTTCTGATTGCTAATTAGGAAAGGAATAGCTCCTTAGCTAGGAAGACATTGCTATTCAAATTCATGTATTTCTACATTAAAAGAGGATTATAAAATTAACCTTTTTATATTCCAGTTAGCGATCATATTTCCTAGCATCTCAATATTTAAATTTAAAAGATTTTTTTATGCACAGTCTGGAAAAGGATTTCCATAAGTATTTTTAATACAGTTTTTAAAAGAAAACCTAAGGCAGTCAGACATTCTGCTGTTGGCAAGGGGCAATTCAAACCACCACCCTCATGGTCCTTCTAATCCAGTCGTGTGTTAATGGGAGAGAAGGTGCTCGTAGGCACCTTGTGTCCTTAGTGGGGTAAGGCTGAGGAAGAACTGGAAGGTGTTTTGTCTATGGATTTTGGCTTTTCCTAAAATGTGGATTTTTCCTGTGATGCATTACAGCTGTTCTCAGGAGGAAGGCTGTAGGGAGCTCCCTGGGGAAGCAGAGCTGCAGGTAGCTAGGGACATTTCAAGGGCTGCTCTGCGGCTGCTGGCACTGCTGGCTGGCAGTCGGCGAGACCCTTCCCTCCGCCTGTCCCCATCCTCTTGGTCGGAACGGCAGCTGGAGACAACCTCCTTTCCTCCAGCAGATCGGCTGTACTGGTTGTGCTAGATGATTTCCTTTCGCTCCACAAGTTTATCTGGAAGGCCCTGGAGTCACGCCTAGATGCCTCTGGCTCTGTCACTGCGCTGTTACCAGACGCGCGACATGTCTTCAGTGACGAGGCACTATGTGTGTCATACTGTAAAATAACGCCTCAGCCCTGCAAACCCCACTTCCATCCTTTCCCCTCTTCTTTCATTTCAGTTTTCAGTTACTTCAGAGGAACTTTAAGTAGTAAATAGGTCCACTAAGGACATGTACTGAGTCTTCCACTAAACTTGGAGGAATATTTTAGTCCATGCTTACTGGGTTCAGAAGGGGGGGGCGGGGGGGAAAGCACGCCCAGTACTCCAATCCAAGAGGCAATCTTACTTAAAAGCAGGAAAACACAAGCAGTTTTATCAAATGCCAGAAGTTTTTCTGAGCAGCAGGACTCTTGTGGAAACAGATTTCATCATATCAGAAGTCTCAGGTTAGTTTCTTGTTAGCTTCATATGAAGTAGGGTCTTTCTGGGATCGGACAAGTAGGTAAAAACTACAGAGTTTTTTATTTGATCCTTTTAAAAAAAGTCTTCTAATGATTTCACTCTCTGTTAAAAACATTACAAAGTGCAAACTCATTTCCTATCAGACTAAGAGAAATGGTCTTATTCAAGTCCATAGTATTTCAAATGAATGACTACTTTCCAAACATCCCACCATCTAAGGAATTATTCCTTCCTGCCCAACATGACATTTTTCAAACAGTCACCTGATAAAATGATTGTATTGTTTCTTTGTATGAAATACTAATTCATTTCGACTGACCTGTCTTCTTTTTTTGTCAGAAGTGCTGTCAAATAGAATCTCAGAAATTACTTTCCTTACTAGAGTGGTGAAAAAGAGTTTTCACTGACACATGCTTCCATTCTTACCTGATCTGAAAACAAAGTGTTACTGGATATTTTTAGAATAAAATTTAAAGAGGATTTATATATTATTCTCTTTTCAGTATGATTTATAATCCACTCGCCTAAATTTCTAAAATTACTTATATGCAATTACATATCCCAATTTAATAAAACTTTTTATTTGAAGTCTTATTTTTCTGTTTCCTCTGAAGACACTTGCAATTTTTGTTGTGAGCTTTGTTTGATGGTATTGTGCTGCTAAACATATCAGAACATTCCTGGACTCCAGACTCATCAGGTGAGACATTCAGACAGTATGGCAATATGAGCGAGATGGACACATGGCATGCATTCATAAAAGCATTAAAAGTTTGATGTCTTTCTAGCCACAGCACAGGACACAATGTGTGTTTAAACATACCAGGAAGATTCAGAGTATGGAAGCTTAAGCATTGCTGAAGTAAGTTTCTAATAGTTAAATTCCAGGTAAAGATTTTCAAAGGTATGATGGATGCATCCACTAGAACTCCCATCTGTGTTTTTGAAAGTCTCTACGTCCAGACATCGCTTACTGGCCTGATCCTAAAATATTTGAGCCCTCCTGCTTTATAACACTATCAGTATATTCAAACACCAAATTTTTTATTTCTACTTGTAAGTAGAGAAACCAAAATTTTAAGCAATATCCCTAATACAGAAAAAGGCACTATATACTATACATCTAATTTTCTACCTCACTCATGCTAGTAATTCTTATGCAAATGATTTTGGTCATCTTGGTTGAGTATTTTACGATTTCAGAATATTATGAAGGAGTCCTAAACGCAACAGAGTAAAGAATACTAAGGCAAGACCTCTGTGGAGAGACACTAACAAGACTGTGTGTAAAATGTTCACCTAGAGACTATTGATCATAGAAGCTCATCATAATCATACATGAAAGAATGCCAATACTAGTTAAATACAAAGAATGATTGGGGGGTGGGGTGTGCTTATATATATATATATATTGCATAAATGTATAAATTAAGAGGTCTGGAAATTTCACATTAGGAAGATAATAATTACAGAACAGTGGTACCAAGCATTTCCAAAAGTACGTACCATAAGAACAGCGATACTGTGCTGCTTCAGCATGGTTTTTGAGCCTCTAGGGGAAGAGAAAAAGCAGAGCTGTGGTAATAACATAACAAAAATAAACTAAACCAGCAGTGAAATGAAGTTACAGGCCAAGATGAGGACACACACTCTTGTTTACAAGTCTTGCATAAGAGTGGCAGGGATGAATGCATAATACAAGATCTGTTCTGCTGCTGTCTTGCTACAAGTCTGAACTAGACCTGGCAAAAGGATGAAAATATTATTTGGCAAAGGCTTCAAGTAATTAAAAATCTGTCTTGGCTTCAGTATGAGTTACAATGGAACACGGTAATTTTGAAATCCCTAGGAAAGAAATATTCTGGGAAGAAAATAACTTTTCTTGGAAGCTCTTCTTTTGGATAAAGAAAACATTTCATTCTGAAAATATTAGGAGATACAACAGCAAAGAACCGGAAATGGAAAGAAAAGTCATTACAGTTATAAGTAATTCATTTCACCATGTCAAAATGGCACCAAGCTTTGATCTTTTTAGCATCACTACTGGAGAACAGGAGGGTTGCAGAGATTTGGGAAAGGAGGAGAGCATTTCTGCTCTAGAGGAGGAAAGTACCAAGAGGAATAAGAGGATTAGAGGGCTTCTGACCATACCAGCTGAAGTGGGTGCTGCTCGCTTGGAAGGCCAGGGTTGCAGAAATATTACCAGATGAGCTCTTTTTTGTTCTTTCCCCCCCTCAAGTGTCTTCCTCCACCCCCTCTCCCAGCCACAGGTTTAGCGTGCATGGTGGCCTGCTTTCCCTCACGTGCTCTCATTAACAAGACCTTTGGTTCATGCTTGCATCTCTCACTTAGTATAGTTGCTGTCACCAATACTATATTCTCTTTGATTCCCTTCCTCACTTTCTTCCCTCCATGGCCCTCCAGAAGACATCAGGAAATCTGCATTTCTATCTTAACAGTGCACAACTCAGGAGCAGGGAAGATAACTCATGACACACGCAGTTGGGAGCAGCATCACAGACAAGTCATATTTGACATACATGCAGGCGCGCCTTACATAGCTCCTTTGGAAAAACACTGCTCCCCTGTCAGCCAGGCTCCTCTTGTGATTATAGCTGTAGGACTTTCAAATCAATCTCTGCATATCTTTTGTGAAATGAGGAAAAAAAAAAAAAAAAATCAGTACTCCTCCACTCCACCCTTCTCCCATCCCCCAGCAGAGAGATTTACAAGGAAATAGGTTTTTCAAAAATAAGCATTCAAACAGACATGAAGTGCTGGAAATGTTAACGTATCTATATCACACACATTATTGTAGAGTTTACATCAAAAGTGGTTTCAGACAGGCCTATGTTATTCTACAGGAGACATTTGTTATTTGGAAAGCTACTCTTTGGTCTCCTTTGGGTTCCTTGTTTTTTCAAGGGAAAACAGATGGGTTTGTTTCAACATTTAGTTTTAAAATGCTGCATGAGTGAGTGTTTTATCTTGATACATGATTTGCTTTGGAAGACTTTCCAGACTTCGCTGGTTGCATCCAAGGGTCTCCTCAGTCTGCCAACATACAACTAAAGAAATCAAAGCCTTTAGTCGCTACAGGACAATTGCAGGTGTGCCTAAAATTAAGCTTGTGCTTCAGGTTTTTTGTGCCTAAACTGGTGACAGAGCACAGAGCACCTCCAAAGATTAAAGCTACAATTTCAATATTCAGTCTCTAACAGTTGTTGCTCCTTAGATTATTCAGTAAAATAAGAGACTTAGCCACTTTGTTTTTCCAGCATTTGCTGATGAATTCTTAAAATTAAGATTATTAGAATGATGTCATTGTACTTCTCCGACTCATCTTAATATAATGGATTGCTTGTCAGCAGAAAGGAGCGATGAGTCACAAATGGTGTGACAATGGGGAAAACACGTCAGCTTTATCATGAGGGGATTAAATCTGAGGTGTCTTTGCCATTTAGTAGGGTTTTATAGCAGATGCCGCTCAGAATAAAAATACAACCTTATAAGAAAGCTAAAGACAAAACATATGGTTAATACAACCTTGAGTTCACGTGCGCATATCTAGTGTTCAAAAGGTAAAAATCTAGCTCAGACATTGTAGATAAATACAGTTGAGTTCAGTGCAAGAGCAAAATGTATTTATATGAACACACATAGACCCCCAAAGGACGGCAAAAGAGAACTTCCTTCTGATCACAAACAATTAGCAGCTGGCTGATGTCCCACAGCACGAAGACCTGCATCTTTTTTTTTACATTTTATTCTAATGAGTGCAACTGTGGAAATAGCTTTATTACTTATGTAGGCCCCGGTCCAAGACAGCCCTTAATCTTATCAGCAGGAATTTTAACCCCAACATATGGCTGAGGCAAATAGGTTAGTAAGATTAAAGAGCGATTAGTTGTTTGCATCCACGGTTCAAGAAAGTGTTTGTGCGTGCAAAGAGCACTTCGCCGTGTAGGTGCTGGAGACATCCAGCCCAAGCTTTCTTGTTGACTTTCCCCTGGGAAGAGCACAGGAGCAGGGATAGCACCTGCCAAAGGGGGCAGCTTCCCCAGGACACTGCAGGCTCTTGGGGGCGGCTGGAGGGGAAACAGGCTAAAACAGCACTGGCCAAACCAGTAAGCGGCACAACACTACTTTTTTTGCCTCTCCCTTTGCTTGCCCTTCAAAGTCCAGCTTGGTCACACTGACGGCAATTTCAATGCCTCAAGAGGTTGTAGCTCAGGCTACACAGACTTTACATCCTTCTCGCTTTTGCCCTTTAGAGGCCTTGCGGCAATACAAAGAAATGACCAAGAAAATACAATTATGCGTTTACACATTGGATATGTAGTGTATTTATTGACTGCAACACGGAACCCGGTGAGAAGCAAATGAGAAGCGCAAGTGAAGACACCCACTATGTAAACTCTCACAATGGGTTTTGGGTTGGGGTCTTTTTTTGTGAAAGGCTGTTTGGTCAACCAAGTTTAGTTTTCCCTTCTGTCTGTCAGTATATCCTGGAGCATAGCATCTACCTGCAATAGCTTCAAAAATTATCTTTGCTATAATAGCTGTGCCTTCTAAGCTGTGCTACAGGTTTCTCATTCTTCCCCTGAAACTATAATCCTTAATATCCACTGTTTGTTTCCTTTTACTGCATGGCTACCTTTGCCCAACCATTGGGTCTAGCTGAAACAATACTAAAAAAGCTGTACTCGTTAACTCCCTGTGCTTTCTTTTTAAATTTTTATTCTTATATCCTCTTTTTCCAAATGTCCTTTGTAAACGCAGTATTCTATTTTCACAAGACTTTTAGTCTGCTTAATTTTGACCTTGGAAATTTCTTAGCCTTTTGTTTTAAGGTTTTGTTTCAACATATTGTGTCAAAGTTTATGCAAGGAAGAAACAAAATTAATGCAAATAGAAAGAAAATCTTACAGAAAGCATGTGTCTTGCTACTTTAGCTTTCTTACACAGCTCTGCTGTACTACTCAGAGTCTTTCATCTGCTTTATGAACACGCATGATTTGGAGCAGTTTAGAGAGTTGCTGCCCAATTACTTCATTGCAACATCCTAGCTAAGCAGCTTTTCTAGGCTGTGTGAAGGTTTTGAGTCCACTTAGAAAAGTTAGCCAGGTTATTCTGAAACGCCTTTGGTGGTGATTTAAATTCATTTGCCCCACTGTCTTGAAACAGGCAAAGTTCCCCGAGTCTGTCAGGACACGCTGCCTCCAGGAAGGCTGGCAGCATGGACTAGTAGAACAGATTTCGGTTTAGCTACACCATTACAGAGAGACAAGTAAAATTACCTTCGTGAAACTATCAATATTCCCATTCACAGAGCCACCCTGAAATGGCTTTCTACTGCCATCTTTGTTCCTTTTGTCATCAGGGACTCTCTATTCTATATGTTGTCAGATATATTTTTGGCATACAGTATTTAGAAGAGTTTTCTTTGGGTTTTATTTATCTCAAGTCTCCCCAAAAAATCATAGTAAATAACCTGTACAGTTATGTCTAGGTCAAAGCAATATCTGCTAATGTAATTACAAGCCCATAAAAGCCCGAGGCACATACGCAGGTCCGTAATGCAGCATTCATCACCACAATGAGTAATTTAGAGATGCCTGTTGATTCTACATTTTTTCTATTAAAGTATACTGAAACATCTGTCTTTTCATTTTCCTTTTTAGACACCTATGAAATCCATAGGCCTGCTCTGGGCTGGTGCCTTCCACGTTACTCTGACACAAGCAGAAGGTCACATTTATGGGGTTCTAAGTACTCGGTGTGCATTACTTACGGCGGATGTTACCTGCAGGCAAGCCAGATTTTAAAATATGCATACTGAAATATTACTTCTTGCAGACCCAGTATTACTTAGACCTCAAAGAAATAGTATACCAATCAGATTAAAGCTCCTCATTGATAAGAAAAATCAAATCAGCCAAGTTTGGTGGCTGAAGCGTTGTGACATTATATATTTGCTCTTTTTTAAAACGATCTGATTCATAATCCTTAACTCTAAAATACAGCACGTTATCTTATCTTTTTGCTCAAAACTTGAATGGTATGTTCTGTTCTGTGGTCTGAAAAAGCTAAATTGCCATTTTTAAGTTGGTGATGTAAGCACTCCTATATTCTCATCACCTTGAGAAAGGCTGAAGGTGCACAGAAGCCTTGGCACACCTTCCCATATCCTTGCGGCATTTTACAACAAATGTTCTTGACACAGAAAGAGCTGAAGTCACATGCTGTAATTGCTTAAAGGTTATGGCAAGGTGTGCCAAAAACGTGGTGTTTCTCAGAGCGATCCAGCCCAGCCCAAAGGTATTATTTAATGCTCTCAACACCCTATAAGGCCCTTACGGAGAGGTTACAACGGGTTAAAGACAACCCTGTGCAAAGCCCCTGTATAAGGGAAAATTTAACTTGAGGAAAAAACTGATTCAGTCCCCTAGAAGCAGGATTTGGTCTGGAATCAAAAACACAACAGCACAAATTCTCGCCTACCCACCTCCCTGACCAAGAGACGCTTCACCTGCTGTTTGCAATACAGACCAATGCCGCCTGCGCTTTTCCTGCCAACAAAGTTGTCAACCCACCTTTGATGTTTTTTGCTGGTGATGTAAAAAGCAAAGCAATTTTTCTGTCTCAAACTCAATTTGTAGCATGGGCTGCAAAGCTCACAAAACCAACCTTTTCTTCCCTATGGCAAATTGAGATCCCACTGGATTTCTGGCATTTTCTTTCCTCCGCTTCAGAGAAGCGATGGGGTGTATCTCCCATGCAGATTATTCGTGCAGAGCTTCTCATCTCCGTCAGAGCCCCAGCGCTCCTCTTCACTTAGTCAAAGTCCCCTTGAGCCCCAGTTGGGGGACAGTGGAGGAAGCCCTGCTCCAAGCTGAGTTATCTTCCTTGTAGGTTTTGAAAATTCCCCATGTACGCTCTCCCAAGTGATTGCCCTGGGTGATTTTAAAAGACAAGGGTGATGCTGAAGAGGTAACAGAGCCTTGTGAAGGGAGATTTCTGTTTTCACCATTGGTGGCCATTGTGGTCCACAGAGCAAGGGTTTAATTCAAACTACATATATGAGCTACTGCAGTCTGAGCTAAAGTGCCTGTGGTGATTTTGTAAGATTCCTCTCTCCCTGAAGTATCAGCCAGCAAAATCTGCAAAATACACACAGCACAGGACTAAGAATATTTTGGGCCTTACTCTGAAAGCTACTGAATAAAATGTATGCAGTATTGCTGTTAATTTTTTTTTAGTTATTTCAGATGCTTTTTTTTTTTGCTAAGAACATGTTTACTGTTAGTAGACATATTGATGATTCTAAAAAAACCCCTCAGTTCTCAGATTCTTAAAAAAATAAATCTCATATTGATCAAAGTGTTGCAAATATTCTAAGAAGGATTCATTTTAAATTATGCAGCATAGAATCAACTCGGAAATTTCAAAGTGCATCATGAGAAGCTTTGAAAGTGTTTGAAACCTTCGCATTGCTCTAAAATCCCTCTGTTCTGATTTTGCATAAACAAGCTTGCCCTGTCCTTACTGATGCTGCAAGGACTACCAACAAGGTGCTAATGAGGATTTTTCGTGTGTGTGTGAGTAGGGACGTATCTCTTAACAAAGAATTTGACTAATCTGACAAGGTCACTTCCATATAAGCAGCCAAACATCTGTCAGCCTGTAATGACTTCTTCTGATCAATAATGACATGGCCAGATTTGAAACTGGCAACCTGGAGGCAAAAGGCTTTGTACCCTGTTACTAATCTCCTGAGCTTTCCAGTCCCCTCTGAGGTGTTGCTTTCTAATGAATACATTCTACATTCAAAATGACAAATGGCTTCAATTAAAAAGACATCTTTGGGAAAACATTCCTGTTGTTGAACGAATGACCCTACAGTATTACTCATTTATTCTTTTAGGCCACTGGAGTTAATATGTCAGTTCTATAAATTAAATGTTTCTGTATGAATCATGAAGAAAGATGCCTGGGAGCTGCATCGCCTTGGGACGTGAGCTGTTCCTCCTGTGCTCACGATGAGATGGGAAGCACGGGCTGGTGATGGCTGGGATCAAGAGAGATGCGCTCCTGAGAACGTCGTTGGTACCTGTAGAATTGAAGCCCTACCTCTCTTAAGGCTTTATAAGTGCTACAGCTGCCACTTACAAAAGTGCAGACATTGCAACAGTGAGGAAACTGGGTGAGCTCAGTTACCACAAGAGGGAAAGCTCACTGTTTCTCTCATTACTGTGGAATGAGGTAGAAGGGCCAGCTTCTGCAAAACTAAGCTTCTAACAAGGAGTTTTGCTACTTTACTCCTCATCCCAGATTATTTTTCATGCCGTTACCCGCAACACAAACGCTTTCTTTCAGCCTTGGTTGCTGGCAACAGACGGAAAGCTAACGCAAGGTCTAAGTGCACAATAGCCTACTTTGTGCACCCCACAGACCTTCTGACCACTTCGATGGTGCGCTGTTTGAAGTTAAGCCTTTAATTCAGATATTCAGGGTCTGATCCTGACGTTCCTCCTGAAGCCTGAGGTCAAGCAAAAGCTGTGGAGATCATAATATTCCTCACACGCCAAGCAGTCCCGAGTCTACCTGAGTGATGGAGCTGCAAGTTCAGGAGGTGAAGAGCAGAGACTATGCTAAATATATATAATATATATATATTTATAAGTATATAAATATATATTATAAATCCTTTGCCTCAATTTTAAGCAAAATATTTTGGAAACATATTGTTGTGGTAGGGCAACAAGAAATCCAGCAAAGTTCACTGGCTCATATAACTTGATTAAGCTTAAGCTTTACTGCTTAAGCATTCTTGAGGGAGCTGAATGGGGACAGAAGCAAAGACTCTAGAGCAGCACAGAAGCTTTGTGGCCTGAGCTTTTCACTGCTGAGGCTTACAGAGGATTTGCATCCACCTTGCAGCTCCCAGATCCTCAGAGCTAGTCAGGCTGTGATCAGCTGTTCCAGCAGGACTTCAAGCAGCCCCACCAATTTACATCCCACTCATCTCACAGCTGAATGCCACAGGAGCAGCTGACCGATCTCCCAGCTTCACTCAGCCTGTGCTGCCCTGAGCTCTGTTGTGCAAAGAGGTCCTCACCTTGCTCTCTGTCTTTGTTACAGCCACCCCAGGATTGGTCTGTCATGTCACCATTTGAATCTCTGATGGTTTTCACTCTGTTGCCTGTGCATTAAATTCCACCAGCATCTTAAACTTGGTCACCAGAGGCAAACTGGCCATGAAGTGTTACCATCTGGGTTCTTCTAAAATGGTTCACAACTTCTTCTCCTGGCATAAATGGGACAAAGCAGAAGGCTGTGGGAAATTAAGCCAGAAGTTTTAAAGTGGCTAGAAGCTGGTCCAGAGCGTTATGTTGTCTGGAAAAAGAGGACTCACTGACAAAAAATCATATTACTGCTTTGGAACCTCTTCTACTTATTACATTGATGTGAAATACAAGCTTTCCCTTCCTCACTGCAAACTGTTGAGAGAGTTTTCTATAACTTGACTTTGTTGAAAGGTCATCTAGATGGTTGGGTCCCGCAATTTCCATCTGTTGAGTTCAGGAGTTACCAACTCCATATTTGTCTCAGCTCTTTGAAAAGCTTTCAGAGATTATTATCTGCAATTTAGACCAGTGAATTTTTTACCTAATGAGCTCCAATAGGAAAAAAAATTGGTTGCTTCATAAGGAAATACTAAAAGGACATAAAGATGATTCTTGTTGTCAGTTGAATATCTGAAAAAACCTTACACAGCTGAACTGCTGCAGTTGTGGCTCCTGCCTATGCTCATTTCCATAGGAGCCCAGAGTGTAAAACTGCATTGGCTGTTCAAACGAGATCCTGATCAGCTAGGATCCTCTAGACCCTATTACACTCCAAGTCAGGGAAAATTCATATCTACAGGCCTTGTTTATTAGCAGCGATACCACTATTAAAGAGGTTACACAGGGGAGGCAGCATTTATGCAAGCTGAATGTTTATGACGACACAAAATTAGATGTTACCACAGCATATCCTGAATGCTTAGGCAGTACTATACACAGTGATGTATGTACTATACTAGTACATACATGGTGATTCTACACTCCGCCATTAACTGAATCCAAGATGCTCAACTCACTAAACATCACTCTGCATTTACAGGAATCCACTGAAATGAGAATTTCAGAGGTCCATCCAGCCATCCAGTGCATCGTTCCATTTAAAGTCTACTACCCAAAGCATAGCAGGAGGCATACAAAACCTCTGACATGGAAGATCTAGAACTTGAAATTCACCTTAGCAAGATATCTGTGCTATAATTTATTTTAGCTTTGTTACAAATTTGAATTCTCTGATGCTTCTCTTTTACTGTATGAAATGCTGAGGAGCCTGTTCAGATTTACAGTTCACTGATCTGTGCTGAAAGGATCTATTATGATAAGCAGAGGAACGAATGGAAGGGAAAATTGTCTATCAGCGCTCCCAGAGAGGTGAAGTTCTCAAGAACAGCAATCATGAAAGTTATAAAACAGCTACGTTTTGCAAGTGTGGGTCTGAGAACATTTCCCCATCAGCTCTAGGAAATTGCATCATACTTGGGTGTATCTGTCAGTATATTAACGTCACTATTAAACACCTGATAGAAACAGGTGTCTGCAGAATCTGAGAGTGATAGAAATGAACACCAGCAGTAGGACAGCAATTCAGTGGTAAATGCATTCATTTTCATTTGGAAGCCACTACACAGAGCAATCTAAACTGTAATTCAGAGGCATTAGGAGCATTCAGAGGGCTTTAACCTGAAGAAGCACCAAATGTCACTACAGTTACTTACATAGCAATCCAAACTGCTACGTAAGAAGTCATTAAAAGGCTTAAGGTAGTTCAAGGATTTTTTTGATGCTTAGACAGATATTGCCATAGCACCTGCTTTATAGCTTGCTACTATTTTTTACATCATTTTTCTGAAAAGGATTTAAAGCTCTAAACCGTAACCTAAATACAAAAACACCTTCACATTATATATCTTAGAAAAATCCAAGCAAACTTTTGTGTTAGCTTCAGTCCTGCAGTTTTCTAGTTCACATACTGGTATGATTTGAAGTACGAAGAGAAAAAAAACCCACCTTGTTAGCTAGCTAGCTCGTCTATCTCCCTGAATAGAAGTTCTCAGAGCCAGGATCCAAATAGTCAATGCTTTTTGAAATTGCATTTTATTCTTGTAAGTGGTGCAGAATTATCTTAACAACAGAACTGCGAAAGACCCTCTCAGCTCCCACAACACATCAATGCTAACCAAGCACTATCTACAGGATCTTCATCAAGCCCAAACCTGTACCTCAGCTGCACCTTAGCACCTGGGATTAAGATTATTGGCAACAACTGCTGATTTATGTGATTGTTATCATGCTTGGGGGTGGCACTGACTCCTTTCACGTCTGTCAGCACTTAACAGACAATAATAGTTAGTTGTAATTAGTAACCATCACTAAACCTGTGCCAAAGACCAACTTGACTTCAGATCCCTGGCTGAAATACTAGCAGCATGTATAAACTGCACACATTTCTCTGCTCGTTCCTCCCAAAGCCAGAGAGGCTTTCCACTTTTCTGGGCAGGATCAACTGGAGGATCCAGCTTGTGAGATGTAATGTGATGCTAGAAGAACAGAGGAGGACAATTAAAAGGACTTAGCTCTTATCTGCCCTTTCTCTCCTGCGTGTGGCTGCACCTTGCTAGCCGTGGCAGCTCACTGCAGTGGAGCAGGCAGCTTTGGAAGAGCTCTCCTGCATCACGGGCCCAGGCTCTCTTGGCTCTTCCAAGCCACAGCTGTAAGTAAGGAAGAGGAGATTTCAACCTACTTTCCAAAGGAGAAATTTCAGCATCATGAGTTATCACAACTAGCACTGAGTATTTTCTATACCCTAGAAAGCCAAGACCAGCTCAGGGGACCCGCAGTGCAGGATTTAAAGTGCATCTGCCCTGTTCAATGACTTATGTGTTGAAATATCTCAGGGTGTTAGCTCAGACAGCTGACACAGTGTAATCACCGTGCTGAAAAGCAGGACTAGCCACCAGAAGAAGAACAGGGTAATACTCTGACTCCCATGCATTTCCTACTGAAAGCCAGGCAGCCTGCAGGTGGCATGGACAACAGTCAGTGTCAGTAACCTACACTTGAAACACCTTGGTGTTACAGGAGTAGCTGCCATTGCATAATTAAAGTCTTCCATCTGCTTAGGAAGTATCTTGGGAAAGACAAAACAATGCAACTGGAGTGGGAAATACAGCTGCTGAGGTAAGCGGGGACACCAGCAGTCTCAAACGAAGAGCTAGAACAAATGGAAATGAAAGGTGGCAAGAGCAAAAATGTTCTGAATGGTTCAGACTTAAAAATGCGCAACAGCATTGGGGGATGTTCTGGGGAATCAGTAAATGCTGCTTATCCAGTATGTCTATTGTAACTCAAGTATCAATACTGCCACAGATTCACAGTTCATTCAGAGATGACTGGTTTTACTCAGGATTTCCAAACCGCAGTGGGAAAGCAGTAGGTGTACAGCTGGTTGTGAATGGATTCCTGTCCAAAATAACAACCAGGATAATCCAAATACAACTCAAAATCCACACAGGCGGAGGCTGGAGCACTGGAGATACACCTGAATGGCCTTGAAGCTAGCTGACTTGGCAAGGAGTGCTCCAGTCAATGTAAGGTGCCGACTGACTCATTCTTCTAAAGTCACAGTCAGAGGCAAGATATCAACAGCAAACTGGGAACGTGGAGGTGTCTCTTGTTTTATTTAACCAGCACGGTGGAGAGCAGGCTCTCATTTCTGTTGCTGCTTCTGGCCAGATGCATGTAGCACTTCTCCACCTGGAGTGCTGGTAGCTCCTGGAGGAACCTCCCATCCCCTCCAACACCAAGCACTTTGTGACAATTGCCATATTCCTGCTCAAACATCTAGTGCTGATTGCCCAACAAGATGCCACTCCCCCTCTCTTTAGCCTTATTGAGAACATAAAAGAGACGACTCCTATCCACAACCTCCTCATTACAACCCACAGTGTGGTGCCCTTAAATAGCACCTTTTTTGCGTAGGTCTAATTGGCCAATGTATAGTAGCTGTTATTGGCTCCGTTGAGTACTCACACGGCAAACTGGGCATGCATGCATGTAATTTATCATGTCAAAGTCATTTTCTTTTACACGGTATTGTTCCTGCCTTTCTTTTTGCAGAGAGTTATTATTCTGTGTGAATTTCCTTTGTAATTAAGTGGCTTGGTTGCCATTCCCAGCTCTGGAAAAATTACAAAGAGAAAAAGCGAAAGAGCCGCCACCTCAAATTGGTTTGCATTCAGCAGGGTTGCCTGCCATTTACAGAGACCAGCAGATGTCAGCCTAAATTGAAAAATGGAAAAGAAATACTGTATCATAATGTTAGCATCTCCTATGCCAGATGGGAGCCTTACACAACATGGCAGGAGCAGTTAGCCAGCAGTGGTTAAAATTCAGCGTTGGAACGAGTATGGTTACGCTGCATGCACTGATAGCGTATTTTGATTATAGAACTTAATTGTATCAATAGTTTAATTTATGAGGATTGATTTTGTTAATCCAAGCATTTCAAAGGCACTGTTAAAGCTTCAGTTCATTTAACTGTATCTGACTTAAGCTTTGCTCATGCTATCAGAAGATAAATGACTGTATATAAACCAATACCATCACCTCCCTATTCATATATTTATTTCAGCATCTGTCACTAACTGTGAGTTACATTTAAATGCAAAGTGTTAGTTGGGCAGGATACAGCACTGGGCTTGGAATACTTAAGACCCAGTAATAAAAGCATCACATGATTATTCGCACATGCACACTTACTGATTCTTCTGATGTTTTATTATTGCCATATCCCTGAATTTCATAGTAGGTAGCTGCTGCACTCATATTAAACAGCAACAGGACAGTCATGAATACTGTGACAGCAGAAAAAAGGGATGAGCAAGCCTATTCAAGACATGGTTTATGTAGACCACAACTTACCAGCTGTGGTACACAAGCCTGACATCCAGTACAAGCAAGCATAATCTTAAGTTTCCAAGAGTCTCACAAGGTTCTTTCTTGGAGGTCCATATCACAAAGCCAGGGTTTACACAAAAACCTTAGTATTTACTCAAAACTGACATTTCCCACCAATCCACCACACACACGTTTCTATCCCTAATTTTTTGGGTAAAAAACCTGAAAGTTACAAAATCAGGCAAATACAATCCCAACAAAAAAAAAAAAAAAACAAGTTCATGATTTTTATGCAATTACAGTGCATTTTTTGAGCCCTGAGTAGTTTCACCCTAAACATGAAAGCAATTTCCCAAAACAAGTCACAAGGAGGGACTGCTTTGTCGCTTTGTCAGCTTTAAATAGGCTGTTTTCAAGACAAAGCATTTGTAGGCTCACCTTAATGTCACACTGATTCTTGCTTATTCCTCTGTCTCTTGCTTAATATGATAAAATCAGTCAATGCTTGCTCCACTCTTGTGCTGCCTGTGACGAGCCAAATCTACGCAGGATGTACTTTGCTGCAACCTCTGCACCTTACAGTGAGTCTGAGTAGACTTTTGTCACCACAACCTGGCAATCAATAAACACAGGTTTTCACTTCTTTGTTTTGATCTTTAATCCTATGCTTATCCTGTATCACTTGCAATGGAGTTGGGGGAAGGAAGTATTTATCTTATGGAAAACCAAGAAAAGGAGATGCATTTCTCTACAGTGACCCAGTGAATTAGGAAGGCTTCACCATGTGATAAGCATGAACTGTGCAGAGATGCTGGAAAATGAAATAAATAATCTTTCTGTCAACAAAGTGTCATATCACAGGAGACTGGAAAATGGAAGCCTTTCCTAATATCTATTCTGCTTCAACAGCATTGATCAAAAAATAAGAACAGGATCATATCTATCACTATTAATTTTGTGTTGTAATATTAAGGGAAAATTCCTCTTCCCTCTACCCCCCTGCCATACCAGCTCCTCAAGCCAGCTTTGCTTCACCTGTTTTGAAATCAGTTGGATGGTGCCGACTCAGACCATCTGATGCTTTTCTTGAGCCTTTGGAAAAAACAGCAGAAAAAAATCATTATATAGTTGATAATCATAGCATCGCCTAAAACACACGTTATAAAATAAAGTCTGAGCATGAAGAGAGAATGGCACAAAAGGGAGGATTAGTGCAGAAATTGCAAGTTGCATTAAAACAACAATAACCAATAAAAGGGATAAAAAGTAAAATGAAAAAAAATGCTCCAAAACACATTCTTTGGGCTCATTTCTGTCCCGTCTGTTCCTACAGCATATCTTGAACAATTAAAAGTCAACACACCCATAGCTCAGTGATTGTGGCTCTGTGGGTCTCTCAAACCACTCAGACAAGGTCCACCCAAGCTTTCCCCAGGCCTGACAGACATTGGCTCTTTCCCAGGATGTGTGTTCCCAAACATGCCGTGCAGGGACTCTCTTGCCTCTTGGATCAAGGAGCAGGGCATGCTCTCATTGGGTCTTCATGTTTCCTTTGCTGGTTTCCAGGTTTCTCAGACAGATTTCCTTTTTACAGGACAGGTGGGAAGAGGGGATTGGACAACTTGGAGCCCCCAAGAGCATGTCACCTCTCCCCTTCAAGCCACCACAAAGAAGTGCTCTTGCTTCGTAATGGAGAGCAGGTCACCCCGACATTTCCCAAGCAGAGGAATGTTCTTTCCCTGGAAGTGGCATATTGGAGGGGACAAAGCAAAGCAGTCGGGCTGGTCCTCTCACTGAGTTTTCTCATTTGAGCTGAGACACTTTTTCAGAACAACCTTCATGGGCTCCACAGTCTTTCATCTTTTTTCAAGCTTTACCTGTAAAGAAGACCTTCTTTTTCCACTCCGCCTCCCCCAAGACTTACCTTGTCTCTTCCTCTCCTGCTTCATATAACACAAGCTATAATAGCATATATCGATGGGAATGGAATCAAGCAGTAGCGATTTGTAATAGGTTTCTACAGAATAGCACAAGGACAAATTGATCTGGCTTTAAAAAATCAGGAATGTATGAAAACATGCTCTGCTCATCATAAAAACCTTTCAGGTCTTTCCCTCATGGCAAAATTCCCCTCAAACCAGCAAACCTGATATAAATGCTTAATTTTGGTCAAAAGGGTGTGCTGACTGTGTAAAATGGCACTGCCTAGCTAAAGAATGGCTCGAGTCACACAGAAAGAAAATCAGCAGTAGGACAAAAATACTTTCTCAGTGTCTCTCTTGCTCTTTGTTTGATCTTGCTCACCAGCTGGACTCGTTCCCCTTCCTTGAGACGACCTGAATCTATTTTGAAGCATACTTTGAGCTGAGATTTAGCCCTCTGGAAATCACACAGATCCCATGAATCCTTGCTAATGAATCACTACCCACAATAATTTTTTCCTTGTATTTGCTTTTTTTTCTTAATACTGCTTTTTTTTTTCTGTATTTTTCTCCTCTGTTTCCGTATCTCTTGTCAAATATTGCTTTTCCTTTGTCACTTGCTGCTTTCCAGCTCTGGATGCTCACCTCCAGCAGCACGGCAGCCTTCAGCTCACGGTACATCTTCTTTCCTTTTCCTGCGAGGCATTTCCCTTAATGCTGACTTCCCTCACTCCAGTAACATACTTTCTTTCATCATTATCAGGACGCATCTCACACCTAGGCTTTTAAGGGTTTTGTTGTTGTTGTTGTTGCACATTCTCAACACAGTTTGCCCTTTTCTCCCCCTCCCACTTTCATTTTCTGGTGACATTCCCAGGCTCAGATCCTGCCATGCAGCCACCTGTTAGGAAGCAGAGAGCAGGAGCCTCTGGGGAACGGACTGTCATATTTATCTGCTCGGCGCTAAGTTATGGTGGTGGGCAGGTGGTGTGAAACTCATCATGGCACGAGCACAAATGTATTAGACTGGCAGCAATGTTACAACCATTTAAGGAGCACAGACCCTGTAGGAGAGAGAAACTGGAAATCTGAAAGAGCCACATGGCTACCAGAGGAACATAAGTGAACTCTTGACAGCGTAATTATACTTGCCAGAGCACTCAAAAATAATTGCGATCCTTAAAAATCAAGCTGCTTGTTTTAATCTTAATGGCAAAAACTGTTTTAGATAGCACTGGGACAAAGGAAGGAGAGGCCAGACAAAGCAAGATCCTTTCCTTTTATTTGCATTGGAGTTGTCTTTACGTCTTGAATCATTACCCTTCTGTACAGCTGCACAGTATAATAATTATCAAATTAGCCACTGTAAATCCTGAACTCATTCCATAGAGTCAGTTAAAAGGATCGTGAGGACACATGCATGATAAAGATATTTAGTTTGGAGGATTTTAGATTTGCAGGAATATCTGACAATTCATGTAAAACTGGCAACATGCAAGTAAATTAGAGCGAGTTTCCAAAGCAAAATGTCACTATTCTCTGAAAGATTATAGCAGTTGAACAATCTGGATAGTTTTGCAGAGGAATTGGATTCACAGATCCTAGGAGAGTAGAGGGAAGCTTTGTGACTTCAAAACATGCAATTTAGTTCTGCAAGCTGCAGGGAGAATTAGTCTTGTAATGCAACAAGGTGTGAAAATGAGGTGCTTTTTTTAAAAGATTTGCAACTGTTTCTGTGGAGACATTTTTGTATCTACATATTTGAGCAAAGACTCTTTGAATTTTAAAGTGCTTAACTTCAAATATTTTGAGGACTCCAGAAGAATACATCGTTTCAAGCTGTTTAAAGCACTGTGACAAATAGTCCCATTCCAACAGGACAGCACAGTGATGCCAGGAAGAGAGAAAAACAGACTCATTCAATGTACTTTAAATTACTTTTCACAATCAAAATGTATAAAGCCACGTATGACACCAGATTGGGAGCTTACACTTACCACAAAGTGTAGCTCTACTGAAGGAAGTTTTTGTGCCAAGAGACTTGGAAGGTTCTCATTTGCCTTTTACTCTGGGTATTGGTGGCACTTTCTCGTTCCATGTGAAACCCACCATCTAGAAACTGTCCCTGTTCACATGGCTCTCAAGCTGGATGTCCCCAAGCCAGGCAGGAAAGCACAGGCTGGTGAGATGGAAGTTGCAGTTACAATCCCCATGTCACAGAAAGAGACACGCCTGCGAGAGAAGTGGGGAAGGGAAAGTTATTCAGGTGCAGCCTTGAAGGGAAGCTACCCTGAGAGAAGAGTTTAATTTCTTAAGGCCCATGTGAATCAACTTACTGGGGGTGACTGAGGCGGTATGTTCACAGATCAGACCCTAAAGCATGGGAACCCGACTGTGTTTGTAAAGTTCGTAAGACAAGATGGATCAGAGATCACACAACACACACCTTTAAAAACAAGCCCAAAGTTGTACTGAGGTGCTAGAGAAAGATGCCATTCCCCTGGAAATTCATTTACACTCCTGAATTATGGCAGTAATAGGATTTGAAAGCAAATTCCGGAGTATTTGATAAATAAGCCAGTGAATCCTCAACATAGTAATGATGGTGGAAATTATGTTGTGTGCTGCCTGCTCCAAAGAAACGTAGACACTCAGAGCAGCATGGATGTAAAAATTGAGCCCTCATGAGATTTCGCAGTGTGTCTGGAGTGAACTGGCAGGAAATAAAAGCAAGTTAAAAACATGAAACTGTATTCACTACAGAAAGATTGAAATACTGCAGAAGTATTGACCACTTCAGAGGTGAACTGCTGTGATCAATTCTGTCAGGCTTGAGAGACAGGTCCAATAACATCAGCACTTGCAGCATGCTGTTATCAGCACACATGAGCACATGGCTGGTGCTGTAACTCTGCAGAGGACAGTCAAAGATCAAAACCCAAACAAAAATTTCTCATTAAAGGTGTTAGCTGGGAAGCAGCTTCATAACCTAGCTGTCGTTGCCAGCACTTTTGAAAATAATTGTGGGAAGAAAAGTAGTGAATTCGATGGTGATGAAAGATTACTCCAAGGCAGTCCTTTTACCACCAGACATCATTATTTTAGTCAGTAGCTGAAAAGCAAGAGCTATCCAATTTACAAAGAAAGCAGTGTAACTAGTTATAGGCAATACTTGATCCTGAGGTCAGTGATCCACCCTAACACTCGGTGGCTTAGGAGCAAGTTACCAGCATTCACTAGTTTTGGTCACACTCTTCATAGATGGCAAACAGACATTGCTGTTCATAATAATCACACCGGTTGCAGGCTGTGGGGCTCACGATCATATCTTATAGTGGCCTGAAGGTGAACAAGTACAAACACAACAGGAGACTACAGAGAAAACAACTTGAGTAGGAACCTGGCTCTTAATCTGTCAGTGCTGTCAAGCACTTCTACTTCTCTGAGACTTCAACTTTTTATATGCCTGCCGTAAACGTTAATTTTCTTCTGTCAAACATATTGCTCTTCTCAACTTCATTGCAGTAAAGTATCTGCCGTGCTCGTGTTGCTCCATATAGCTCTATTCCATCAGACAGGAAGAGCTACGCACATACAGTTTGGTATTTATTCATTGCTATAACCATCCAAACCTGAGGTTTTAAAAACTTCATCACACTAAT
The DNA here is from genome assembly GCF_000687285.1 of Phaethon lepturus. NCBI lineage: Eukaryota > Metazoa > Chordata > Aves > Phaethontiformes > Phaethontidae > Phaethon > Phaethon lepturus. The sequence continues at coordinate 54,940 of NW_010535525.1, forward strand.
ACTGCCACAAGCACTGCTCTTTCTGTGCAGGAAGAAAAGTTCAGTAGAGTTAGCGGAACTAAAGGGCTACAAAATCAACTCCCTGTTTTTAGCTTCCATCAATATAATACTGAAAAATTGTTGGAAATTTTTTGCTACAATTTTGAAAATCTATCTTGGGATTTTTAACTGCAAAATGTAATCTCATTATTTTCTTAAACAAATATTTTTGTAACAGATATTACTTGGCTAAAATTTGACAGAACATGTCTCATTCAGATAAGGATTCCATTTTTCCCATTGTAAGTTATTGCAAAAGCATATCCAGAATTGCATGCAGCTGACATCAGGTAGTTTGACATGAGATAGACACTTCACTCAATGAATTTATTTTTATCAGTGCTCATAAGCCAAGGGAAGCTCTGTACGTAGACTTCAATGCACAAGCTGGAGTTAGGCTTGTTACACACCTGCTTGTAAGTTATAGCCCAGTTCTGGTCTAATACCAGAGGTGGCACAGTAAGAGCTGAGATTGCTTAAGATGCCATAGATCTCCCCAGCTTAATCATGTTCTTCCCAGTAACAAAGTGAGCACACTATTCAGATCCACTCAGATTCAGTTTTGTTGCTCCCGTCAATAGCTTGCCTGGCAAGCTGCGTGATTCTTCATTCAGTGCCTTCCTTCTGCTTTCAGGTTGACATCAAGACTTTACTTGTGTTTAAATGTTTTAATTAAATCTAATTTTACAGATCTATAAGCTTGCCATTCATTCTCTGTCTTCAACAAATAGTAAGTTTTTCTGATCAGCACAGAGGAGAATTTTTCACCTGACTCTCAGCTGTGGTAAAAAGCTCTACAATCCTATCCTATACTCTGGGCAACAAATTCACATACCAGCTCTTGACTAACTCTCCCTGCAATGTTGTTTATTATCCTCTGGTTTTAACTGTCCTCTTCCACCTTCGTATCTTTGAACCTGCTTCTAACCCTGTTTCAAAAAATAGGTCAAGGTCTACCTGATGACTACAGCCTTCTGCTGGGCAGCATTGCTGGGCAACCAACAGTATACCTTGGCCTGAAAGGATCTCCAAGTATTTTTATAAAAAGTTGATTATTTTTCTCTGTCAGTACAGAGCCTTAGATGTACACACATTGTCTCATTAACGGTCACTGGGAAAATAACCTCAGAGAGTAGAATCTGCATGCAGAGGTATGCAACAAGCTACCAAATGAGCAGTCAAACTGTGTATACTTCTGTAAAAATGAAAAGGATGGCATCAAGTTTAAAACAGGGGACCACTAGACAGAGTGGTCGCAGCCACATGCACTTTCTCCTCTAACAAAGGTGTGCACCACCTGATTGAAAAGTAATTTCTCTCCACTAGCTTTTTCTGTTATCTGACAAAAAAAGGATCCACACACAAACAACAACAATGAAATACTGTGTTTGTGTACAAATAGATTTAAAGAATACTCTACCCCTTCTTCCACATGAGCCTTAGGGAGTTTTGTAGTGTACTATAACAGAACCAACATGACAGTAATTGGGATGCCTGTAGGAATTAGCAAACTAAAAATAAATAGGGGAGGGGAAAAAAAAGGATTTGGGCTTATTTTATGGATCAAAAGAAGTCTGGTGCAAGGATGTTGCATCACAAACAATATCCAAAGTCACTGCAGTCCAGTCATTCTCAAAACCAGAAGAGAAGTTGAAAGAAATGGGACGTAGAGGACAGGAAGGGCTGAGAAAAGGCAGGGCTGCGGTTCAGCTCAGAGTGACGGTGAACGCACACGGGTGCTGTGGGAGCCTGAGGAACGTGTACTGAGTGCACCTGGCATAGGGCTCCACAGGAGCAAGTGGTTCAAGCTCTCAGCCTCCACTGAAATTTGTAGTGAGCCTTTGTACTTGTGGGGTAACGTCACCCACCCACCAAATAAGCTTCATATCGTACCGCAGAGGTGAAGTCCCACAAGAAAATCTGCTTCATGCTGTGAAACATGGAAATTGGTTTCCTAGACAACAACTCCATGTGGAAAGTTAGATTCTGTTCTGAAATAATTTAAAATTAAGCCTTTCTATGCTGTAGGGGAGACTGCTATAAAAGCTCACCTTTCATACAGCCCCTCTCAGCTGGGCATCCTATTTGTTGATGAACACTCTCCCTTATTGGTTATTAATTTTAATTTGGTTTTCTCTTCATCCTTATTTAGGAAGACATATGTATTGTTATGTATTTTGTTTGAAGCTTTTAATTTTTTAATTTTGCAGATGTTTACTGGATAAAAAACAACTTGCAGACCATTTAATATGTGGTTGCTTGTAAGGTACATCCAACAAGCAAAAGGGCAAAAGTAGTTTTATGCTTTGCTAGATACAAATAGGGCCTTGTGTTATTTCCCTGGCTTATGCATCTGTGCCTCTCCTTCACAATTATTTAAGCATCTGAACCTCCTTTGGGGAAAATGGCCATATGCACTAGTTAAGCCAAAGTTCAAACCTACGCAAACAAGACAAGCTAACAGACAAATTGAAGGGTGGACCTCAATCTGTATCTTCTCCTCTAGAAGCTAGGAGTTCCTCATAGATCTCGTCATATTTCTGTTTAGCTCACACAATTCCACATGTGAAAGGATGACCTCTATCACTTTTTGGCCAATATAGACTGTATTTAACACATTGCCGACAGCATTCCATGCTTTTCTTTGCTGCCTTTAACTCTGAGTGAGATCTCTCTCCTTTTCATGTAAGCATAGTTCCTGTTTTTTCCAGAATTAAATGTATTATGATAGTCTGTACCTATTAACAAGCTGAAGTAATGCCCAGGTGTTGGGGCCAAGATAACAGAGTGCTCCACTTAGGCCCTAGAAATCATTGACAAAAACTTGAGGTCTACTATGTTCTTCTAGAATGTGTCTAAACGCTGAGCCTGAAAATTGTCTTTTGCTTGTATAAGCTGGTAATGGCACTTTCTTTATCAGGAAGTAATCATAAACAGTTTTCTCACAAGTATTTTTTCACTTCAGTAAGTAGCAATAAGCAGCCTAGCAATGGATGGCTGAACTTTTATTTTTGTTCCCTTCCAAGGCAATTTTCAGAGGAATGAGAGTAGTCAGACAGAGCAGAGGATAATTCTCTGTCTAAATATGTCCACCATTTCAGTAATTTCTTTTTAAATTGCCACCGTTCTTACCATTAGATAAGAAGGAAGGATGCCCTAGCAGGTGTTTAGTGTCAAATGTGTGATTTCATCTGAGATGTACAAGCCTTTATCATGCTAAATCTCTGTGGATGTGAGATATACTGGTTTCCAAAAATGAGTTCAAAGAGGCATTTGGTATTTATAAAGAACTTCTGGGCACATCAGATCATCTGTATGGTATCTCCCAACTCCTACAGATCCAAATAGCAAGCTTTCTGGAAGTACTTACAAGTTGTTTGTAAACAGCCATGGTCTGTTTTATTTGCAACTTGCATTTTCTAAGATAAGAATCTTCAACAGCAACCACCACAATAAATATTTTCAGAAACACTTCAGTTTGTTTACATGGAATATGTGAATGCAGAAGACTGTTTTCCGTTAGCAGCCACCACAGATTTCTGAGAGTGGGGAAGCAGGGCAAGGAAGTTCATTAAGAGGCAGAGTGTTGGTTGTAACATATCGATAGCAACTACAGCTAGGAAGCAGCTTGCTGATAAAGTTTTCTTACCAAGCACTCTTGACTGGAGTCCCGTTTAAAAGCAGTGTTTCATTGTATCTCACTCTTGACAACTCTCCTGCCAGTATCTACCGGTATCATACAAAAAGGCAGAATGGCGGCTTTGCAAAGAAAAAATTACTACAATGGGACTTCCACTGTATATTTTAAATACAAAGTGGTGATAAATACTTGTACTTCTTGTAGAACTCTGCTGAAAACATGATTACACCGGGAAAATCTAGTAAGTACAAAAACTTCCTCCACAATAGCTCAAGATTCCCGTCTTCTGCTTTTCATAACACTCCAGCATGGGAACAGGAGTATGGGGCTCAGGCTTTCTAGCAGTCAGCTGAGCATACAAAGAGGTATGGAACTAAGCAAATTAGAACTGAATGAAAAAATGTAGACCTTTCTAACTCTGTGATACATCTGATGGCCTGAAGGGGTTAATGAAATCCATGCAGCTGCGAGGCAATAGTTCCTGCATCCAACTAGTAGCCACCAGTGAAAGATGTGTAAAGCCATGGTATATATTTTTGTATACAGTTTCCTTGGAAATGTCAAAAGTGGTTTTTTGTCTTTTTTTTTTTTTTTTTGCGTTGTTTTGCACTCTTCTGCTCACCTGCCTGAATTTAGCTACTAGGAAGATTCAGTTTTGCAGCTGTCTCAAAGCCCTTGTTATCCCACTGCCAAAGGTACATCAAATCATCAGATGCCCACTGATTTTGGTGGGGTTTAGCTGCAGTGTTACTTCTAACAGATGCATTCAGGTCAATGCCTGAATTCAGAAATAACGGCTTTCTTCCCCCTTGCTGGAAATGTAGATGTTATTACCTCAGAGGAAAAATATAATTGAACAAAAATATCCCAGCTGTATGGACAGACAGCAATACCCATCAGTCAGGATCAGGAAGGCATGTGTTAGCAGGGGAGTTTGGCATGAGCTGGAGCAAAGCAGGGTTTTGCTGGCTATTCAGCTAGAAAAGGTACGTGAGGAAAATAAACTGCTGATCTCAGCATGAATGCTAAGTATATGAGGGGCTGGGGAACACCTTCAGTGATAACTTGGTTGGTATAGGTGAGGAAATGATAATGCAAGCTCCGGAGTAAATTGGACAGGCTTGTCAAAGCCAAACCAGACAAAATGTTGCCATGGTTATTGAGTCACCCAAATAAAGAGAACACCACTCACTCTGAAGTACAAAGGCTCAGGATGGCTTTGTGGTCCCCCACAAGGGCTCTGGGTAGAGATGAATGTTCAGATTTTCTGCCTGCTCTCATTAGGGAATGTAAATTAGAGCACGAAAATGAAAGCAGAGGGGTGACAAGGTGCCTCGGGAACCACCTTTCCTGGTTGATGCCTAAAAAGTTCTCCTGGGAGTTCAGACTGATTGCTGTCTATTCTGCATAATGGGTAGGCTGACTGATTTTACTGAGCCTCAGTTATTTTTCAATATTGTTTGCTTCATTAGTCCAGGCAGCCAATGTACATAGTCACAAGCCCATAAATAAGCCTCAATAGCCAATGCAAGCCTGTCTTCACAGTGAAGAATCTGCAATAGACAAAGCCAAGTATACTTAGTTTTAATATATCCATGGAAAAATTTTAATGGATTATAGCACAGTATAAAAAGGGAACTGTACATTTATAATATCTTAAAAATAATATTTCCTCCATGTTTTAAATAGTACAAGGAGAATTAGCTTCAGTACTATTTTCTGTTAGGGAAATTTCTTTTCTATGTGTTACTCCAAGATGTGGTTTTAATCATAATTCTTATTCTACCCCAATGAATTTGGAGCTTTGTGAGAAACCAGGAGAAAAGAAAAGAGGAAAGAAAACAGTACAATGACATAGAAAGTATCCGGCTGTGGGGGGAAAATAGCGCCTGTGAAGATGAGGACCCAGCTTGTAGAATTTAGTGGCAAGAGCAGCAAGGGCAAAGAAAGTCACATTAAAACAGTGATGCAGTCTCTGGTGGGTCATTTGAATTTCATCTGCAGAGTAATTTTCACGCCATTTAGCTATAGCCACAGCAGGA
>NW_010535525.1:60691-97511 GCF_000687285.1 Phaethon lepturus
GATGACTAAACACATTAAAATGACAAAATCATACAGGGAGGGATTGGGGCTTGTGGTCATTATATTGATAAAATTCAATGATATGGTAGGCTGAGTTAGTGTCATATCAAGAATTTTGAGTGTTTACAGCAAAATATGGTATGCAACAGGAGAAAGGTCTGTAGCACACTCATTCAGGGTTCATGGTACATTACGAATCCATCAGGTATAAAGAACAAAGAATTTCTGTCCTAAAAGAAAACCAAAACAAAAATACAGACAATGGCAAAACCTCCCAGCCTGTCAACAGGATTTACAGCTGGCCCTTACAGCAGCGACTCTGTTTTTTTCAGATCCTTCAAGGAAGCATAAATTATTTTAATAACTATGTGCTGCAAGGTTCCTTAACAACTAATTAGTGGATTTAGGGCCTCAGAAAATGGGTTTGGACTGCAAGTTTTCATCAATTCTCAATTGCTGTCCTTAAGCACAAGCCGTGGTAGGATCCCTTCCTGAAGATGGAAGAACGGTGCTCAGTGCAGCATGCTTCTGTAGTTCAGGTAGCCAGTGCACACAGGCACATGCCCACAGGTACCCTTCAGTACAAATGCTCCTGGTGGAGAATGTGCATTTCAGTTTTGAATGGCAAAGTGTAGTTTTATACACCTGAGGAAAGATGCTGTGAACTCTCTTATCCACATATAGTGCAGGAGAATTCAGTCATTTCAGACGCATTCATCTTGAGATCTAGTGAGGTACATTAAGTAATACTAAGAAGAGAGCTGAAAATTCTCATCTGTTTTCAAGAAAAGTTCCTGACAGTGGAAAACAAAATAATTCAGGGACCTTCAAAACAGTCTAGACTTCGATAAATTGGTATAGAGCACGGGAGCATGCCAATTAGCAATAGCTGAATGTAAGGGCCATGGAAGGAGAACACTTGTTCCTTTAAGAGCAGCTGGTCAAAGGAGCTGTAAGCAGGAACATGCAGACACAAACCTGCCTGACACAGACTAAGGGAGGTAGTGATGAGAACAAACTTGGCTGGTGGCACTAATTGGTAAGGGCAAGTGGTGTGTGAGGAAGTTTATTTTTTTTGGCTGGGAGGGTAAGAAAAGGGAGGGAAACAAACACACAGAGACATAAAACCTGATCAGTTAGTGTTAACAAAGGCAATAACCAGAACCAAACCTGGTCAGTCACACCAGCTGATATCAAGAAGCCCAGCAACCCAGGACTTTGCAACTGATAAAAGCCAAGAGTTTATTTTTTCAGACAGTCATAGCATGAACTAAAAATAAACTTTTATCGGATTGGTGCTTGGAAATTACATTCTGGTTTACGCAGACTGAAGTTCATTTCATCTTGCCTCAGTAGCTAGTGAATGCAATGCAGGAACAAACAAAAACATAGATTTATAGAGCTCAAACTTAGAAAGTACTATGATTATCTTGTTTAACCTTGTGTACTTTATAGGCCAAAGTTTACAAGCTAAAATCTGTGTGAAGCCAATATAACCAATATTTGCTCAAAACTGAATCACCTAAGGAAAATCCAGCTGTGGTTTAAAACCTTCAAGGAACAGAGACACTCCACCAAATCCATTATAATGTTTTTCCCATGACTAATTATATTCACTGCTAAAAATGAGCACCTTATTTCTAATCTGAATGTATCAACATGCAGCTTTTAAGTATTCCCTCTTGTTTTTTTTCTGCTAGATGAAAAACCAGTTTGTTATCATACTGGTTACATAAAAAAATCATGAATCAATTAAACGCTGACATGTCAAGGTATGTGGTGAATAATGTCAGGCAAAATGAAAAAGAAATATATTTTTCCAAATAGAATATATACACATGATGATCACTTGATACAACGAGCTAAGTTGTAACACAGCACCTGAGTCATCAAAATCTATCCATCATCATTGGTATGCACTCAGGTTGTAAAGGAATAATCAAAACCAGCTTTGATTTATCTTGAGAACTGATTCTCAGTATGTTTATGCAATGTAAATGTAGAACATAATTAGATTTGTGCTTCCCAGTCATGCTTATATAAGGAAGATGCGTATTTTTTCCCCCCATCTCCAACCTGTGGACTCTCTTTATAGATCTGCACATGGCTACAACAAAGCAAATTCCTGGAGAATCAGCATCCAAATGCCATCACATTGGTTACTTTGGGAAACTTACTGCTGTTAAAGGAACAAAGTATTTAAAGGCAAAGATAAATTCACATGCAAGTTGCTTCATTTGAGAGTAATTGTTTACATTTATGACTGACTTAGGTACGATACAACAAGTAACCACTAAATGTAGTTACTGGTGGATACTTGGCTGGTATAGAGCCAGTTGCCAGTCTGAGCCAGACTTCTTGACCATAATTTAACTCTAATAAAGCATTTCCAGTAATTACTCTGTCAGTGTACTTGTTACTATTAATATTTTCAGCCTGAAAAGTGAGTTTGTCTATTCCGTCAATGACCAGATAGCCAGAGGCATGTGGACTAAATGATTCAATGGTATATTCAAAAACATACACCCCCAGATACGGAACATGAAACTTCCCAGTTGCTGGGGCAAATGAAGCTCCGTAGTTGACATCCAGATTATTAAATCTGATGGGTCCTGGAGTCGTCATTCCATATGTGTGAGAGGCAAAAAAAGCCACCATAGGTGCATATCTGTATGATCCTTTTGAAAAATCTGGAAAGGAATAAATAACAATTTCAAGTAATGTTACATTCAGACCAGCCCGAATATCAAAAGCAGCTTTTCTGAAGTCACATCATCCGTAGCTTGAGCAACCAAAACATAGTATTTCTGCATAAACACAGAATTTTTCTCTATTGTATAAAAAGTCACTTTCTTCACAATTAGTGCTAGGTGTACCAACAAAAGAATAACTTTAGAAACAGCAAGGGAACTTTATGTTTGATCTATACTATGTTACCATTAAGGGAGCTGCTATTTTTCTTCTCTTTCCCCACCCCACCACCCCGGGATCTCTTTCATTGTTCATCTGTGTGCGCCGAAGCCAAGAATTTTCTCCACAAATCTTAGACAAACACTGAAGAGGTTCAGCACTCCTGATGTTAAATGAGGGAATAAAAGTGTATGTTTTTCTGTTCCAGCTGAGCCTGCACACTATGATTCCCTGCCACTGTAAAAATTATTTTATTCACTATTCATATGCTGTCATGAGTGAGAATCAGCCAAATGGCTGCTGAAAGCTGCATAAAATTCACATTCTATGTGGCCTGGATGTAAATTATTTATTTGTTTTCTGGATTGAATAAGCACAGTTTCCACTTTTCTTTTTTGAAATATCTTTCAAGGACTGCATCCTTTGCTGATGAAAATCAGAAGCATGCCTAAATGACTCCTTGAGGCCACAGTCCCACACATCATGGTAGCTACTGGTATTTATAAAGCATTTATGGCCATGCTGAAGCTAGTATTCCCCAGTGATGTGATTTTTCTTCAAATTCCATAATATCATGTTCAAATACATCTATTGCACACCCTCCCACTCTGCACAATTCAGCAGGGAGCCTTCCAGCTATTATGGCTGGTCCCAGCCCAATTTAATCCCATCATCTGGCCATATTAAAGAAAGAGATCATGAGTCACCTACAGGGATTGATGTCTTCAGCACCAAAACACAGGACACTACTACTTGAGTTGGCACTCATTAAAGTGAAATGTGAGACCTTTGACCAGCAAATGCTCTCTAATTAGGCCCTGGGGCAGGGGCTCATACTGCCAGCTTATCGCACTACTAAATTCTTTACTTGCCGACACTCAGAGAATTGTCGTTCACCAGCTTCGTACTGCAGTTGACTCCTCCAAAGGGGTGGCGACAAGCACAAATAAAACTCTGTCTGTCATTGATACAGGTTCCTCCATTCTGGCACGGGGAACTGACACAAGATGAATACTGCCCTGTGATAGGGAGGTAAGAAAACCAACAACTTCAGTTGCAATGATATTACAGTGACACTTCCCAAGTTTTAAGTATTTTGGAACACCTCTTTGTCAGTATAAAGCTGGTGGAATTTCTGCTGGGGTTCTGTGTGAAGGCCAACTTCGGATCATGTCCAAGCTGTTCAGACCCTTTGCAGTCCAGCCACCCTCTTTGCCTGAACACAGCATACCCTCAGCTAGCCTCCAAGATATTCAGAATTACCTGTGAATTCTGAGTTCTGCTTGTCTCAGAGGGTAAAGTACATGTAATAAGATGAAAGATGCTACAAATCTAACTTCTTTGGAGCACCTCCCTCAACAAACATTATGAGAACCATCAAAAGATTGGGATTTCTGAACAGCTGTTCAGATATCAGTCAGATATCTTGTATAGTCCAAGAGACCCCCGTAAACAAACACCAACTTTTCCTTGCTCATTTCTTCCTTCCTGTCCTCTTTCATTTAATGACCTCCCTCCCTGCAATATAAGTTTAAAGCCAGCAAAGCCTGGCTACAGCCAAGCATTAGGAAATTATCATTCTGCTGTTCTCTACCTAACTCCTTCCGTAATAATCTAAGGCAGGGTGGCCCTACAGGTGGCCAGGAAAGATTCAGTCTGGAGGATACTCATTCCCACAGGGAGATGGGGGGGATGAAAATCCACCCCTCCTTGCCACAGCCTGACAGTCCACAGAGATCTCCAGTACCAGCTGCTCACCTCCCTCTTCCAGCCAGTCACAGTGGCAGTGGACTTTTTGTGCTGAGCCCCATACAGCTGCCTCAGACTCCTTCCCTTCCTGTATGGTAGCCCTTCAGACACAACAGCAAATCAAGGCACAAGTGAAAATCAGGCAGTCTGCAATCATGTGATTAAAGAAATATGTTGGATCAGCTAATTAATCTTTACTAAGAATAGGAATGTGCTGAATGCTGACCATATTGCGAGAGACCTTCAGAAACAAACAGCAAAACTTGGAGGAGACAGTCCTGATATATCCAAATTTATTTCCTTCTTTTGGTGAGGCAAAATAAATAGTTATTTTCCTAATGGTTCAGGCAAATCTATGCTTTAGTTTCAATAGTGCAGGCACAGAAGGCTGCTCTTTTCGGACAGAAACAGCTCACTCTTGGGTGTACCAAAATGCAGATTTTGTACTGGATGGTGTACAGGTTGGACTGTCCTGTCTCTGTCATTACTCACCCAGATGTGTCACAACTATTGCAGGAGAGTCTGGCTACTGGTAATGAAAGATCTTAAATTCTATCCAAACCACTTCCAGTACTTCCCTTTGCCCATAGCTCAGTTCCACGATATCTACCAAGACTGTTGTAAAAGTTTTGTATTGCAAGTCACACAAATCCTACCAAACAGATGGTTTTGCAGAGCACCCTCACTGAGGATGTCCTTGCCTCTCTTCCTGGCTATGTTTGAGCTGGCCAGATCATGCCCAGCCAATATGGAGAAATCTGTCAGTCCAGTGACAGACTGAGCTCTGAGACAATAACTACTGAGTGTAATTGTATAATGTCATAGCAGTTTGGGGGGAAGAACATTCAGGCCACATTAAAAATTAAATATTGCTATGAAAAATTCCAAACACAAAGCATTCCCAAGCCATACATTTTTCCTTTCTCTTGCTTTGGTCAAATAGAAGTCAAATGTTTTAGAAAATGAACCTTTTCTTTGCCAGGAACTACCAGCAGAGCTCTGGAAAGAGAACTTCACAGAGTCCTGTGATGGTAAACGTAGACTGGTAGGTGGGAACTCAAATAACCTTTCATAAAACGGCCTACTTATTTCCAGGGAAATGTTGAACTGGATCTTCACATAGATATTTCAGTAATGCCCATAGTTATCTTCAGATTTCCATCCAGCCATTTCACAGACTGCTGCATTAAGGCAAACAATTTCCATCAGAAATTTTAGTTCAGTGAGCAGAATGCTAAAGCACATTGTACGGTGCCACTTGAATTTGCACTGATGGAACACATGGACTTAAAAACACAGCAGTAATTCTTTCCACAGAAAATAACATCCATCCTGTAATGCTTGAAATAAAGCAATTTAGGACTGCCATGACTAGGGTCACAGCACAGGCAACTGGACATGAGGAAATAATGTTTTTCTTCTCAGAAAATAGTTTTGCTGCAAACTTAATTGAAGTTATTTTTTACTCATATTTACCAAGCATCCACATATTTACCAAGTGTGAAAGCAGAAAAGGAAGGAAAGCAGCTGATTGTGCTGACTGTATCATACTCCCAAAATACAAAAGCTTTGTGTAAGAACACAGCAGCCTTTCTGCTAATTGGCCTCTGCTTATCATAAACAAGAAGTAAATCCCAGAAACAGGAAAAAGATCATGAAAAGGAAGTGATAATGAGATTGAGACTAGTGTTTTAACAGTCTGCTGAGGGATGATATTGCCTGAACTTAACCTTGGAGTTAAATCAAATTCAGACATAGCTTTACCTACAATAAATTAACCCTCCAGGTGCAGCATTGCTTAACAGCAGCTGGGGAGCCTTCTCCATTTGCTAGAACTAGAAGAAGCTGTGAAGAGGTTTGAGCCAAGTTAGGATTTTCAGAGTAAGAGGCAAATTCCCTAGATCTCCACTGAGCAAGTAATTTCTGTGTAACTTCCATGTGGTCTTACAGTAGCATGTTTTTGCTGTCATTTCTGACTGAGGCTGCGCCACTGCCCAGTATTTTCTTTTTGCTTGCTGAAGGGCATCCTGAGACACTATGTCCATATTGGCTGCTTGAGGTAAAGATGCCAAGAGGTTCAGATTAGGAAAGGATTTCCTACTGTAGTACATATCTTATTTTTAATTAACCTTTTTACAACTTAGTAGTGTAGAAGAATAAAAGAGAGAGACCTTATAAATTAAATTAAAGGTTTAAATTGCAGCTATTAAAAGCAGAGAATAAACTGAATGCAGTTGCTATTTACACTCAGTATGGTAGGAGTGAGGATAGCCAGTTAATGCTCAGCTTTGCTATTCTTCAGGAGGGCAAGCAGCCAGAAGCTCTTTTGGGAAATAGACTGCCAATGCTGTACAAACAAATCTTCAAACAAATAATGAAGCTCTGTCAGTATCTACTGGGGTGTTGTTTAGAAGCAAATCAAATATTTAGCAATTTAATGGTCTCCTTATGGCAAGAAGTGACTCCAGTGGTTCAATTTGGAAATGGCTGAACAGGAAGTAACTTACCAACATTTTCTCAATATTTAATTATCAGTAACTGTCTCTCAGGAAGCCCTGGGAGATTGGAAGAGCCTGGGAATCTACTAAACCACCCAGATCACACAGGGACAGACTGGTTTTCAGTCTACAATTATTAATCACCTCCAGCTTAGCGCTTTCAGTTTGACAGCAATAAAAGCGATAAGCATCCCCAGTAGCCTATATGCAAGGAGTGCCAGGCAGCAGTGGGGGAGAGGCAGCCCCACTGGGACTGGCAGCCAGGAACTGATGGTGACAGCAGGGCTGGTGTCTCACCTGGACAGGTGACAAGCAGAGCATGGCAGGTTGATCATGGCAACCAGAGTTAATCACAGCCCAGCACAACTGAAAAGACCTGGGATTTTGGCTTGAGCTGAAACAGGGATCCCAGGCCCATGGGCAGGGTGTACAGTGTGGTGGCTAGGTCAGGATGCCCAGGGCAATGGAGGCTATAGGTGCACTCAGGGCCCTGACAGGGAATTCAGGTACAAGCAATGTGTAGGGTGTTTGTGGTGCAAAAAAGCACAAAGATTCACCTGCAGTGCTCCTGGGCAAAAAGTGAGGAGAGATGCCTCAGCATTGGGTGGGGGCGGACTGCCAACACTGATCTGAGTTACTTGGACTCTGGCAATTCTGCTTCTCTGTTAAGCAGAGGTGTGTAATAATTCTAGTGTGATGACTTCAGGATCACTAAATTAAAAACAACAACACAGTTCCGTCTACCTTATTAGTCTAAAGAGTAAATGTGCAAAACTGAAGTACATGTCATCAAACTGAACTAGAATAACCATCAAACCTGTGGAATTAAAACATAAGATGCAAAACATTTCAATACGTTAATTTCACTGCAGCCTTGAAAGATAAAGCAACAATTGAAGCTTGCATTTCTGTTAGGAGTCCAAAATCATGTGAAAACAAAATCAGAAATACGACATAAAGAAAACAATAATGAAAAGAAATTACCTTTCTCTCACATGGATACACTATTTTAAATACATACAAAACACAGCTCCACTCTCAGTTATTCTTGTTGATGGGAGAGTGGCATAATCTGAACAAAGTGAAACCACAACTAATACAAGACATGCAACAGGAGAGTGCATTCACCTTTGAAAAGCACAGCAGCCTCTAGGTTCGCTAGAGAACAGACACAACACTAAATGGCAACGGGAAAAAGGGAACTGAGCTTAGCTTTGATGCCCTTGCGCTGACATCATGGATTTCTGCAGTAGAACAGTGCATGGGAAGGTAGGACCAGACATAATCTATAATCAAGACTAATGAAGAGTTTACTGTATATTTTTTCTTTAAAGGCTGTCATCTTCTATGTGTTAGCTACCTGAAGCTCTCTTAAGACCATCACTTTTTTATTCACCCCAGGGTGCTGTTATAGTTAGTATCAGGTCCAGTGTTAGATTTTTTTGTCCCTCATACACGTATTGCAGTCTCTAGCTGACATAAACTTTTTCTTTTGTTCGTTCCACAATATGGGAAGTCTCCAAACCTGTATGTCCCTGTATAGGTAAAGCAAACTCACATTATTTCCCATTGATTTCAAATGACTACTGAGGAAAATACTACCTCAGGGCCAAATCCTGAACCCATTAAAGCCAATGAAAATCCCAAGCTGCTAGAGTAGGATCAAATATTGAACATGTTGGAATCAATGAAAATTGTCATACACCTCTTTCTAGAATTTTATTCTAAACTTTTTTAATTGAAAAAGACGATCTAAGATTGAATATATTTTATACTTAGCCAATTATGCCTTAGGGTTTCTTCTAGAAACTTTAGTAGAGTCAGCACATATCTCTGGATGGTCTCCTGGAACTTAGAGAGAAAAAGCTTTCCTGGGGAAGTAAAATCTACCCAGGCAGAAGATGGTTACTTGTTAATTAGGACAATGGTCTTCCTTCTTTAACTTACAGAAATGTAATGTATGACTTTGCTAGGCATGAAATGTCATTGAGTGCAAAAGCTCATTACTGATGAAAGAGTCTGCATAAACATTGCTATGTAGAAACCTTGTTTAAAAATTGGGCTTTTCAACATCTGCAAAGATCTGCGGTTTCTGTACGAGTGAGCATACATCCAATGCTATCAAGCAAACTATTTGTTAAAATTCAGCATGAGATAAATAATAAACAGGAAAGACATTAATTAATATGGAGTGAAAAACAGAGCAGGTGGCAGCTTCCTATGCTCCAGGAAGGTAGCACTAGTAACATTTTCCAACAAAGTAGAAGACTCAGGAAAGGATCAAAGGCATCATGTCTCCTTTTCCCTTAGTTTTAATTGCGAACAAGGGTTTTGAATTTCCAGCCTGTGCAGTGGCAGGAACAGGCAGAAAACAGAAATAATCAAATTACTTTGTAGTAAGAATTTGGCAAATCTTGGTGCATTTTTAAGTGGGTCTGCCTGTTGGAATAACTGTGTGTCCTCTCTAACTGAAAAAGTAAGCAAGGACTGAAATACTTCAGTGGGGATGGCTTTCAGCAGAAGCCAAGTTACTCATGGGATTGAGCCTTTAAAAAGGATCCTTTTCATTGATTATTGAAAAGGGCTGTACCTAGGACAGGAGGAGATGAAGGAGGGAGGGTGGGGAAGAGAGGGAAGAGGCATGGAGATGGAAAGGGAGATTGCCCATGGTCTTAGCACATGAACAGGAATGGTAGCTCTTACTCCCCCTACATCTGCTTACAGTAGGGACCAAATAGAATTTCAGAAATGTTCGTAAGTTTAAGAATGCTTTACAGAAAATATTTAAGTCTGGGTCTTCAAAACTATCTGGACATCTATTTGTCATTTAAGAATCTGTCTCAATTATTCTAATGTGAATTAGAGTCCTCTGAGGATTTCTAGTCACTTAACCAAACCACTCTTCATATTCCCAGAAATTATATTTCCAGAAAACATTAGCTTGTGCTATTGATTGTCCCTCAAGTATGATTCCAGAAGTCATAACTCAGAGCTGGTATTTCTATGAATTCATCCATATGAATTCATTTCATATGATGATGTTTGGATTTAAGTTCAGAAGCGAATCACAGTCAAAAAGTCCTTTTTAAGAATGGGAGTTCCTACTCAGCTGAGCTGTTCTCCAGATGGACTCAAGTCAAATCTACTTTATTGGCTGGGCTCCTGATTCTGCAAGAACACACTGTCGTAATTGTAACTGCACTAATATTCTCAGTGAAGTACTGAAGGAACTGGCAAAAGTGTTGTTACAGTCATTTCGTGCATTCACTTGCTTCAGGTTTTTGACACTTTTCATCATCACTGACACTGCAAAGTACTGACGCAACTCCAGATTTCTCTCACAGCTTGCATGTTTTTTTACTGAAATTGCTAATTGAGATGCAGGTACAAAATTCTTGTAGTTTAGATTTTGTTTAAATCATCATTTACATTTGAAAGGTCAGGTTCTCATCTGAGTGTGTGTGCATGCACATGTATCTTAAACTGATCAGTTGTGAATTTATTAAGGAAAATTAAATGGAGCTTCTAGATGCCTTAGTGCAGAGTCTCCTCATAAGAAAAAACAAATTCTTTTGTAAGCAAGAGTAACCTCAAGTTCTTCTGAAACACTTTTTATGGCAGTCTTTGGACTTTTTATTCACCCTTTGTCACACTCTGCCACCTCAGCTCATCACAATGGTTACATAAGCCCTTATTACAAAGACTCTAATTTTTAGTAGAGTAAAATGCATTACCTGGATCTATAGTATTATCTGTGTTTCTCTGACTTCTGTTTGCCAGGCTCATGGTGATGTTTGTTGCTCCTTTTTTCACTGGAGCTGGTTTCTTTATAACTGGTTTCACCTGTTTCTGAAGTTTGGTAATATTGTTCATTGCACTTGCCACCAATATGTCAACATGCTGGGTTAAATTTGTCAAAATAGTTCCTGCTTTTATTTCAAGCACAGATTCGATGAGCTCTTTGAGGCCTCTCTGCAGCAGGGGAATATCTGGCTGAGCAAGTTTAATTAGCACAGGTATACTCGCGTTCACTTTTTGGATGCTGCTGTTGGTATCCTGACACAGCCCCCAGGCCTCATGAGCAGTCTTGTTCAGAAGTGGAATGCTGTTTGAGAAGCGGATCGACTTGGCTTCCAGGGCCTTGATCCTGGAACTCAGTGTCTGGAGCTGAAGTGAGACCATTTGTTCTTTCTCTGTTGAGGCAGCTTTGGTTTTTTTCAGTGAGACACAGTTGTTTGCCAAAAACTTGGAAATTTTTGACTCCACACTCAGAAGGCGAACCTCATGGTCCTTTGATTCTTCCACAGAGTCAAATAGTTTTTCTTCCAAGCGGTTGATATCATGTTGTTGATTGTCCACTTTTGACGATGTTTCATTTAAAACATAGAAAAATCTTCTGAAATTGTGGAGGATACTTTTGTCATACTTCTCATATGGAAGATCAGAAAGTGATGGAGCTACTTGTGAAGTGAATTCATACTTCTTGCCTATGAGCAGTGTCCAGAGGGATTCATTCAACTGTTGGAACTGGGGAATGAAAGCCAGAAGGCTGTCCAGTTTCTCAGCTCTGCCACAGCAGACTTCAGTCTCATTTCTTAGAGCACGTAGTGTATCTTTCAGTACATAGTTATCTTGAATAGAATCAATAGCGCTGTTTATTACTATCATGGTCTTGTTTAATCCATCTTCTATTTCCATGGAGCATTCATTAACACGACTCTCAAACAGTTCCTGATAAGCCTGAGATTCATTTTTAAGTCCTTCCTGAGTTTTGGAAAGGTCCTTAATTGCAGAACTCATTCTGTTAATGATGGTTGTGAGGTTTTCAAGCTTCTCATTGATTACTTCAGCTTGGATTTGTTGTTCATACTCCGAAGTCAGACTAAAAGGTACCCCTTGTTCAATCAAGGGTTGCAGGATCTCCATATCATAGCACAAATCATTAATTTGCTCATTCATTTTTTCCATCTTATTGTCCAATGGAAGGACCAGATCAGAGAGACTTTTGTTTAGGACAAGCACATTCTCTTGGGTTGCTGACAGCTGTGTTTGGAAATCCCTTCTGCTCTCTGACAACATGTCATCACAGACTCCCAGAACAGAGTCTCTCTGAATTTCCAGTGCAACACTGAGATTGCTGATCTTGCTGTCCTGGACTCTTAAGTCATCATAAATCTGCAGCACCATCATGCCTTGTTTCTTTACTTTCTCATGCAGCGTGAACATGTACTCTGTAACATTGTACTCTGTGACTTTATCTGCTGAAGGGATGTTTTGGCTTGAAGACTGTTCAGCTGATAACAGCTGTTCATGAGCATCTTTAATTTCAGTAAGAGTCCTATTCAAAGATTCATAATAAATTACACTTCTTGACTGTTGATGCTCCAAGTTATCTTCCAAGGATTTCTGCTTTTCCTGTAAAGCTTTCATAGGCTTATCACAGGTGAGAGTCATTTCCTCTTTCATCTGCACCATATGGCTCTTTAGTTCCAGAATGTCAAGCTTTGTTGGCCCATTGTCTTTCTCCCGAACAAATTTTTGTTGGGTTTCATTCAGATGTTTGACTAATTCTTTTGTATTTTCAAGATCATCTGACAAAGTAGACACAGTCTTGAAAATTTGAGCCATGCTCTCTTGCATTTCACCTTGAAACACCTTAAACTGTTCTCTGACAATGTTTTTGACTAATTCATTAATACTTTTGGATTTGAGACCTTTGAGAAAAAGGAGAAATATGGAAAGAATCAAACCAATTGTGTTAGCAACATCAAAGTTTCTTCCACAGTGTAAGTGAACACAGTGCTGTACAGAAGTGAAACACACATCCCCGCCCCAATTTACCCACTCATAGAGCAAAATTTAAAGCTAAGGAATGTAGAGGATGGCTAATAGTGTTTGAAGACCCATTCCTGTTTCTACTGAAATCAATGGGAGTTTTGCTGTTATTTTGAAAGGGCAAACTCAGACTCTGCATATGTGGTATCAACTTTGATCTTTTAGATAAGCTGTTTCTGAGCATTGAAATGAGGAGATCTGTGTGCTTTTGTGGTTTGCTCATAAGAAAATGACATGTCCTTTCTGCACT
The DNA here is from genome assembly GCF_000687285.1 of Phaethon lepturus. Taxonomy (NCBI): domain Eukaryota; kingdom Metazoa; phylum Chordata; class Aves; order Phaethontiformes; family Phaethontidae; genus Phaethon; species Phaethon lepturus. Next base: position 73,934 of record NW_010535525.1, read on the forward strand.
GGGAACGTAAGGAAAAAACACCTGCTTTATGAACGTTATGGTCAAGAAGTGAAAGCAGAGATTATTACCTTCCCATTGTATTATATGTGGTAAGTGATCATATAATACACTATAGTGAGAAAGAGACAAAATGAAAGAATAGCCTTACTTGAATATCTGAAGCTACACTGAAGTTGCAATGTGACAACTGCTACAAAAGGTAGGCATTTTAAAGGTACAAAACTTTAGTTAGTCTTGAATACTACAACTCTTTAAATACCTCCTGGCAATACTGATCCTGGAAATACTGATCCTGAAAAGCACCAGGCAGAGGTGAATGTGTGGGAATTCTGCTCCTGTGAATAACATCAAAATATGTCTCCCGTATAGCCCTAGATGGATTAAGACAGTCATAAAATAATATTCATCAAGAGTGCTGCATAACATATTTGAATTAATTAGAGCAGTAGTTCTGCTCTGGTGTGAGATTAGAGGGATTTTTTTAAGTTGTTCTCCAAAGGTAGCCCCTATGTCCAGCTGAAACACTGAAGCATTCTTTGCACATTTTTTCTAAACCCTATGAACACTTGCAGCCAACTTGTGATATAATTTTTAAACCCTTCAACCTCTACAATACCTTGATGACCATCTGTTGTCTGATTAAAACTGTATTGATAAAGGCAGAAATTCTCTCGTCTTCCTCTATTTTCTTCTCAATTATTTCTATAGCCTGGATTTTATTGCTTCATCTCTAAAACAGCAAGGCATGTTCTGAAACTTTATTTGAAAGTACATTCTCAGCAAGAGCAGTAAAATGTTATGAAATCAGACCCATGAAACACAATACAACTTTGGGCTCCAGGGGTGCAAAAGGATTCAAATAAAAATGGTTTTGTTTAGCAAACTAGAGAGAAGCACAGTATTTTTTCTATTCAGGAGATCCATTTGAATTCTGCCTATGTTTCCAGATGGAAACAGAAATAAAGTAGTTGATAATATTTGTATGAACCATAAATAAGTCTCAGTCTTCATTATGTCTGGTAAAATGGACAGTAAACACCTCTGATGCTTAGGGGAGAAATCTGTCACTTGTTCAGATGGTGCTTTTTTTCAAGGCAGGGTTTGATAGGCAGGTGCAATAAGTTTGCTAGCCTAGAAAAGAGCCACTTCATGCTACATCTCTGAAGTTTCCTAAGCAACAAACTCAATTACTGTCAACTGCTGTCACAGATGTCACAGCAATTTTTACAGAAACTATAAAAAGCAAAGTGATAATACTGGGATTGTCTTTATTATTTCACTCTTTACTATCTGAACAGCAAGTAAATGACTAGACAGATGTATACACATGACTCTGCACATGAATGCGCACACTTATACAGAGCTTTGTCAGTGAACTTCAGTGAAGGGAAAACAGTAAGATAAGATACCTGAGAATAAGGATGTCCTGGCAGCTGGGAGGAAGAACCAAAATATGAACGTAGAGTAAAATAATTGACATGTAGAGAAACCATTGTATGGGAAGACATTTTTCCCAGTGAGGGTGGTGAAACCCTGGCACAGGTTGCCCAGAGAGGTGGTAGATGCCCCATCCCTGGAAACATTCCAGGTCAGGTTGGATGGGGCTCTGAGCAACTTGGTCTAGTTGAAGATGTCCCTGCTCATTGCAGGGGGGTAGGACTAGATGGCCTTAAAAGGTCCCTTCCAACCAAAAGATTCTATGATTTGATCAAGTTATTTTATGATGCTGAAAAATGTTCTGTGCTTTAGGAGACACAATGAGCTGCGAAGAAAAGTTTAATGGCTGTGGAAAGAAACAAGATTACTCCACACCATCTGTGAAGAATTAATTAAATTTCTTCATCTCAGCAAGAAATCTTGAGAACAAACCATCCTGCTGCAAGAGGTCTTCCACAGAATCTACATTGGCCTTTTCTTTCTGTGAGAGTCAAGAAACTGCCAGCCTTGCTCTCTCCCATTCCTACTCTATTTAGTTGGATCGTGGGTGTTGTATGGAGCTCAGCTCTGGTTTTCAGGTGTTCTTGTTATCAAGGGGGAGGAACTTGACAAAAACAGGTTGGGTTTCTCTCCCTTACTTGCTGGCTAGGACAACTAGGTGCCTGGTAAGAAAGTGCTATTCCAAAATTTACCAGGGGCTGTGGGAGCACGCTTCTCCACAGAAAGACCTGACCTAAACTTGTGCTGTAGGTGACAGTTGGATATATTCTTCAGCTTGAGCTGAGAATACATATCAGTACATTCATGGATGTAACTCAATTTCTCTGTTGCTCATTTTGAAATAGAAAGCTCCAAACTACCTGTGAACATTAAAGTTCTCTTGTACTTTTTATGATATTATAAATCTTAATTTTAACTCCCTGTCTGAAATCCACAGTGTGTAATTACTTTGTGTCAACATATACTCCCTTTGCAGTTCCATTTATTTGAAGAATAATGTGCAAAATAAATGTATGTACACAGGAGACTGAGTTAAGGTTATCTATCCAGCTGTAAATGACATTGCCTCAGAAGCGATTAACACTCCATTGTTGAGTTCATTTTTAAAGGAGTCCACATTTTAATAATGAAGAGGAAAGGAGTCTATAAAAAGGCTTGATGTGGAGTGAAAGGAGGAAGAAAGAATAGCAAGAAGTAAGCAGAGTTTATTAAAATAAAGGGAGAATGCCAAATTATTTTCCCTAAGTACAAAGTGGGAACAGTCTCCTGAGTAATGAAAACAGTTTACAAAACGCACAACAGGTTTCATGAATCAAATTAGAGGAGCATATCAGTTACTCCAGCGAGTGTTGCCCTATATTAACAGATGACAGGTTTGTGGGACCAAAGTCTATTTACAGATGAAACCAAGAAATAAAGACTTTGTAAACTGTATTGAATTGTTTGTTCACAGAAACAGACCTCACTCCTAACAAACCCAAATACAAAGCTGGCCAGCCATTAAAATTTCTGTGATAAGAAGGTAATTAATGGATATGAGCAAAACCTGGACACTGTGAGAAGAAAATGGAAAAGCAGGGGTAGAAAGAAGAAGTCTGAATAGCAACAAGCTATGTGATTTAACTGTGCTTTGAAAGCACACTGCTTCAGGATGGCAACAGTAGTGGGAAAAGTTGTGTTTTGCTTCAGGTGAGTAATTTTTAGCAAGTCTGATGTGCCTATGCTGCACATCTGTACCAAGTTAGAGGACAGCATGGAAACTCCTCCCAGCTCCTGCTACTTTAGCATGTTCTTTGCCCACTTGGAGTATGACTGACTGATATTCCCTGGACAGAAACTGCAGTTGCCCTTTGACATTATATACACAAGCCAACACAAACACTAACCTTGCTTTCTCTCCCCTCCTTCCCTCAGTCTTGCTGTTAACCTATGTACAAGCCAAGAATAACCTGTATTGGAGTTCCCATAATTAGAGTCAAGGAAAGTAGTGGATAGCAGCATTTTCATTAGAGCTACTTGATTAGGAAATAGATTGAGAACATAAATCAAAAAAAAGGGCCAGCAACTGGAGATTTCATCTAAGAGATTTCATGCTCTATAATACAGAGCATGACAGATAAAAACAATAAAGGCTTGAAACACATTTGCAGAAAAGTGTGAAATAATGAGGGTTTTGTACTGCACATTTTAATTAGGACTTGGACCCTTAAATATAGATAGGGAATGGAAACACAGCACAGGATGCAGCAAAAGACCTCTTGGAATAGCATGAAAATGACAGCTAGAATGAGTGGAATATAAAAAAGAATGAAGGAAAAGCAGAAGAGAAATGGGAAATATTCAAAGACAAATTAAATGTACGCCCAAGGGTCAAGAATGCCATCTAGCAATATGTGGAGAGGTGAAAGCAGGTCACTGAGCAAGAGACAGGATAAACTTGATCCAGGATACAAGAGAGCCATCTAGCATGTGGCATGAGTAACTCAGGAGACAGAGGAGGACTGAAAATACAAGAAATGGGACCACACTTGGTAAATTCAAGGCAGATACAAAAGCACTTATTGTTTCATTTAGTTTTATCTTAATGTAAGGAGCTCCAGTTCCCTCGTTCTATTTTTAAACAATAGAAAAGTCCTCTGGATTCTAAAGTGTATAATACAAACAAGTTAGGGAAAATTCCTGGAAAATTAGAAAAATATTGCACATCAAGGAAATCAAAGCTTCAGTCCCAATCTGTTTGTTAAGCACCATTTGTATGTGAGTAACAAACAGATCTTGCTGCAGGATTCACAAAGAATAGTTCTGCTGGCAAGGCTCTGCCCAATCTCCTGATCTCTGGCTGTGTCTTTCTCATCTACTGAATGTGAGTACAGACGTTTATCAAAGGTAGCCTAATATGATCAGAGGCAAATTATTCAGCAGGAACCACCACAGAATTCCTTATACATTTCCCCTGCATATGTGAATTACGTATTAAAGAATATTGCTTAGACTTGGTAGCAAAGCAAATACTACATCCTTTAGCAGCTGTCAGATAAACAGAGATAAGAATATTTGTAGAAACTCTAAGTAAATGAAAATGCCTCAATAGTGGCTTAGGTTACCATGTAGATGATATAGTACCCAAGGACGTAAATTTTTTGTCACTATAACAGACACCATAACAAATGTCCAAATAAACATTGTTATGCCTCTATTATGAAATGAAACTACAAGAGTTCTCCCTATAAATGTTAAGCAATATAATAGGACAGTCTATGAATGTTTTTAGCATTTATTTTTTTCTGGCACCTTTAACTGTGTGAGTGATTACATTAATTTATTTTTATTACCTTTTAGAAAAGACTGGAAGTCTCTGCCCTTATCTTCATTGATTTTGCCTTCCAGAGAAGAAAGCATCTCGCTCACATCATTCATCGCAGTAGCAATGCTGTCAACCTTCTTCTGTAGAAAAGTCAGTTTCATCTCCTGGCTGCTAATCTTCTCATTCATTTTTTGTGTAAGTGCTTGGTCAGAGAATAAAATGAGAAGAAAAAAAAAAGTGTTGAAACATTGAGGGGAAGGAGGAAAGAAAGTATAGTTGTCTTGAGAGACATTAGCTGGAAGTGGAGTGAAGTTTCTGAATTTTTAGTCTTGAGGAAATCATCTTGATTTTTGTCATGTATTGTGTATTAGTGACATTCAGAGCACAGCAGTAACTAATTACTGAAGCATCTGTATCCATTATAAAGTATTTATAATTCTACAAGAGTATTTTGAATGGTTAGCATACTTTAATCAGCATAATGCCATTCTTCTTCCACCTAGCACACTAGGGTATTCAGTTAGCTCTCATTTAGTCTATCTATCTCCTTTAACACAATCACAAAAGAATTGATTTTTACTTACCATTTATAACATAACTTCATAAACTCGCAAGGCTTGTGTCTGAAGGAATACATCATCTTTTCAGTGTCGGGGTCAAAATAAAGACTTGTTCAACAGAGCAGCAAGGCAGAAAAACAGCTAATAGATAAATTACTTTGGAATAATCATTAGTCTGCCATTAAGAAAAGATGCTCAACCTGTGAAGTCAAGGTTATTTTAAAACCTGCCCAAAGTGTTCCTGACACTTGTAGTCTCATCAGGTATAAAAAGGCCTAGCTAGATGATTTTAAGATAGATAGTGGTGAAGACAGCTTTGGTCTTGCAAATGAAGACCCCACATGACTTCAGCTAGCCATCTGAGTTTCACAGCTGACAGGAATGAGGCTTAGTCTGGGATTTCAGAAGGTGCTGATAAAATTAAATGCTCTAATTCCTGTAAGCAAAGCTATAAAATCTCTTCAGTTCCTTCAACAGTTCAGCCTAAATGGCCTACCTTAGACACATGATATACTACCCTACATGATCCAGGCCATACTATGACTTAATAAACTGCTATGCAAGAGATTCTTTAGCATTACATACAAATATTTATTAGTGTAAATCTACAGTATTGCTATTGATCTTATGTCACTTTTCATTATGTCATCAGTGTCTATTCCCATAGCAATAAACAGTTATAATCAGAAATCACATAGTAGTACAGAGGCCTAAAGACTACAACAAAAAAAAACAAGTTATATGTAAAATGGCATATTCTTCTGACTTCTATTCTTCAAAATTCTAGTATGTAAAAAATAAATGTATCATATCAAACTTGATAGCATTTGGAAAAATCCAGAACATTCACTGTATGCACCCAGTCAGCACAGATGACGTGCCAACACCCATGAGAATGCTCTCCTGTAGAGGCATGTTAGTTGTAAATTCGTAATTGAATTCTAGAGCCTGGTAAATAAGGCTGGCTGGTTTCAGTTAGGATGTTAGCATCTCCAGCTGTTTACTTTGCCTACAGTGTCTACTTACACAGACACAAAATTGCATTTATAACTCAACCATCTAGTTTAGAGTCTGGCAATTCTCCCCAATGGCACTGTGGAGACAAGCCATTGATGGATCTTCTCTGTCTGAATACTCTTCATCATAATACTACTCTGTGACAGACAGACAGGTCTGGACACTTCTGCTACTGCTTGAATTCTCTGTGACAGACAGACAGGTCTGGACACTTCTGCTACTGCTTGAATTGTTACTATGAGAAACTGATTTGAATTCACTAGGGGCTCATGCATAGTCACCCAAACTGACAACTAACCTGCAGGGTGCAATGCTTTCTTCAGTCCACTTTCTGTCAGTTCCTACTGAAGGGGGAAGATAAGCTGCAGAGATGAACCTGAAAGTGATGTTTATAAGTGGTATGGCTGCATAGTGGTAGCTGGAAACAGAATCTGGCTTGTAGAGTCCTGGCAGCTGCTGATGGAATAACAGACCAGGGCAGTCAGTCCTGGCCCCAGGTCGTGTTTGCAGGGCTGGCAGCCAGAACAGGTATCTCTGTCCTTCTAAACTGACCCCATTTGATTTAAAAATAACTGAAAAGCAATTAACATGGAGCTCTGAGATGCCAATTTCAGAGTTATTTTTCAGAGCAGAATTCCTACTAAGAGAAGTGGCATGTTTCAATGCTCTATCAATCAAGCTCTCTTTTTCATATGGGTCCTGTCTGCTTTACTAGACAACATCCTCCTCCCTCCAGCACTGGGAGACTTGGGTGTTCACACGGTACCACCAAGGGGCAACAGCCTTCTCCTTTCTAACTCCCATTTGAAATTACCTTTCTATTCATGAATCTCCATGCCAGATTCATTCTTTCCCTCTCCTGCCTATGCTTTCTAATTTTTCTATTTGTCTATTATTATGTAAAGTAAAACACATATATGGACACAAGCACATACATGGGTACTGTCTCCATAAAACTCTGTGGCAGTCTAGATTCTGACATCCTGTTCTCCCAGCAGGCATGAATATCCCAGCACCAGAACAGTCTATTGACAACTGCAACACACAGACCTGAGAACATAATTTGCCTTATTATTTGGTTCCATAAAATGTTTTCGGATATAGGCCAACTGAGAGAGGGACAATAACACCATAGTGTGTAACAGCTGATAATTATACAAAAAGCCAGTGTAGACATCCGTAATCGAAACATCAACAGATTCAAAAGAAAAGGTAGTAAGAAAGTTCAAGGACCATGCCTCCTTTACAGTCTTTCACATCTTGTCCACCTTCTGGCTCCTCACCGTGTAAGCTACGAGCTCATTTGACAGTATGTAGAGAACATCGCCAAATGACTTGCATACAATTTGCCACCAAAAATTTACCTGACAAATGCAGTCTCACTCATTGCTGGGGAGTATATCACAAGCAGAGAATATTTTTTTCAAACAACTTCCTTATTCAAGCATGTTTCACATATTTCTTTTGTTGTTATTTAAACACTATATGCTCATTGTTGGCAGTTGTCTGAGTACACAGACTTTCTAAATAACTCTGCCTTACCAACATCTCTATACCCTTGAAGGCATATACACCTTCAGGTGGTACAGACTGGAATATAGTACAGTCTGTCAACTACTTGAATACCTCTAAATCATGGATACCTTTTCGTGTTTCTTTACAGTGAACACTTAATATTTGAATCGGTGGTTAACCAGAATGATCTGATAAGCCATTATCATTTCTGCTCCTAGTTTAGGGAGTGTGCAAACACACCTGGCATGAATAAAATTCCATTGCCATGAATACTTATGCAGACAAATATGAAATTAATTTTCTAGAATATTTGTGCTGGTAAACTTTAAATCATATAGATGGTAATGAAAAATAAATATAAAAGGAAGTGAGCACATCCAACAATTCTAGACATGAAGAGATGGAGAAGCTTGTCACGCAGCAGTACGCAGCAGTCACCTAAAGTAACTTCCCAATGTAGATCACTATTTGAATAAAAGTGTTATGGTTAATAACTAGCTCTTACAATGATGAGGTCTGTACATACCCTTGCAAGAAAACACCAACTTTAAGTTGAAGTAAACACAGCAGTGAGCACATGAATAGCGTAATAAGAAACAGTCTCAAACATCTGTGGTATAAAGTTGTAAACTGTCCCTGTGTTGCTTAGTTGTTGGATCATTCTAGATGGAGCAGCTTAAAAAACACCCAAGCTGCCCTTGCTGAAGTTTCAAGCATCTTTGTACTGATTTTGAATAAAGGACCTATTTTTATATGAAAACATGTAACAGTAATCATGTATTCACATAATACAATTAACATCACTACATTTCCTTTCATGATGAATGCTGGTTTATACTAGTCCTGGGTTTGGTTTTGGGTTTTTTTTGGCTGTGTTATTTTTTGGTTTTTCTTTTTTTCTGTTAATTCAACTATTTTACTCAGTAATATAATAGTTTAAGTATTTCTATGCAGAATGACTTTCCTGGTTTTAGTTTAGTCACAAGACACTCTATATAAATGCTAAGGTACTGGCACCTTTAAATCCAGTTTCTTCTGCCTATCTTTATCAGAGAAGCATACCACGGAACCATGACTGCTAGAAACTTTAACGGTTCATTCAGGTCCCTTCAGCAGAAAAGGATTTTTCTCAAATTGTTTTTGCAGTGATTTTAATGAGTCACATGGTCAGTGATTGGGCTAGAGATGATAGTAATTGTAACAGCTGACCTGGCCCACTGGGGTCTTGAGGAGCTCCTGGTGTCCTCTCACTGACAGTTCTGCTGCTTTCAGCCTGGTTGCTGTGTATAAGTGATTGTTGTTCTTGAGCTAAAAGAGGGAGAAAAAGGAAAAGATGTGAGTGAAACACTGAACATGACAATCAGGATTCCACAACAATTGCTTTCTCTCTCTATTCTATACCAACTTTACCAAAGCCTAATCATCTGCAGTGATTTTTGTTATCTGCTTAGTCCATCTATAACACAGTGTGGGACCACATTGATGAAGACAGTGAATGGCTTCATGAATAGCTTCCTGAGACTGGCAGGAGTTTGTGTCAATACTGAAATGTCAAAACTTGCCCTATAATGAATGGAATTTTGAAACCTCCAGGGCTAAAAATTCTAGAGGAAGATTTGAGATCAATATAAAAGATCAGTACAGAGACAATACAAAGATTGCCAGCTGTAAAATTATTTAGGTTTTTTTAATAGCTACAAAATGATTCAGGTTTGTTGGAAATGATTTTTTTTTTTTTTGACAGATTACACAAATCTTCAACCATGGAGATCTTCCCACTAAAGGCAACAGTGATATTACATCACCTAAAAAATAAAAACCATTTCAAAGTGTAATCAAATTCTAAATGCCAACAAGTGTCACCTGAGATTTGCGACTGGTACATACTTTTAAAAACTTCATGAAGGTGGTAAGTTTGTAAATATTTTCTCTGGTCATGGCAGATGAAGTTTTCTGTGCTTATTTTACATTTCAGCCCAAAAATCCCAAAGCAATTTGCAAAAAGCTAGACTAACATTATTATTATTTCAATATTACAGCTGGGGAAACTGAGGTCCAGAAAAGTGAAGTGACTTCATTTGCAAAAAGTAGGAAACAACTGATGGAGCTGGGAACTGACCTGAGATTTCCACATTCCTGACCTATTTCTGTAGCCATTAAGCTTAACTGTGTCGCTTTCATTTCATTACTGTTTAAAAAAATGAAATATGGACAAAGTAGGTTGTAAATTTCCTAGTGTAAATTTGTAGCAATTTTTATATGCTTGCTCAGTTCATGAAGCATTTTGAACGGGATGTTGTTCCAGCTGGAACACATCTAAGGAATGCCACTTATGTGGCACTGATGTGATTTCCAGTCTTTAGTACAATACAAGCCGAATAACTTGGGTCATGATGACGCTATTTTCCAGTTCAAATATTAAAACCTAGTCTGGCCATAATGTGAGTTTCCAAAGAAACAGAATAAAATGCTGAATCAAGAAATTCCCTATTCTTCATCAGCCTCTTGTCAGTATATATGAGGATCAATAGATTACATTTAAGGATGATAGGTGTCTGAGATTGTAAATTAAGTTGGGAGGGAGTAGCAATTAGGTCAGGAACTCAAAAGGAAATTATCATATGGACTGAAAGTTTCATAGAATTTATTGAGACTGGCTGATAAGAAATACAAAATCCTCAAATAGTTATCATTTCAATAGCTTCTGTTATCTCTCTGTGGCATGGTTATTGACAGGAGTTAATACTTGCATTCAGCCCAATTCATTACACAGGATTTATCAGGTAGTGATGTGATGATATAATCTATGACAAGGGAGTCAGTTACCTGCCTGTGATAAAGACAAGCTGATCGATGTCCTTTTATTCTTTCATTTACTAATGTTTCTGTTGCTCTAAATGTATTCACTGCCATTGTTACTGCTACAGACACCAGATTTTTTTTTTATACTATTCATCTTATCTTTCATCTTCCTTATTAAACCAAGGGCCTCACTCACAGCTTCACATTGTGGAATACCTAAAGCCTTACAGTTTTATTCACCTTTAGAGTTTCAAGGATATATATTTATCACTGTGTGTTTCTTTTACCAATGCTTTAAACTGTTCATATAACTTCATCCGTGTAAGACCCAGGACATAGTATCACTCTGTTGGAGCAAACCAGTAACAGTGCAAGCCAATAGTGCATTATACTGCTTCTAAAAGCAGCAAGGACTGTAGCCAGTGATGCATACATACAAAAAACTCACCCAGAGACAATACCTCATATTGTACTGTTATTAAATTTTGTCACTGTATAGGAAAGGTACTTCTCAGGCAGCATGAGAAATTCAGGGTTTTTATTTGTGAAACAACTTCAGAAGAGTCACTGGCAAGGTAGCTTCTCCTACATCATTCTTCCAGTGTGGCTCCATGCTTTTTCCAAAGGAACCACCCTGACACATCGTATGGTGATTAAGTCGTATGTGCTCCTCAGTCCCACAGCTGATTCCCCATCCTAGATGCTGAACAGCAGCAGATGTGATGGGAGCACCAGAGTGAAACTCGAACATGTATACTCTTTAGGGCAGAAACAACCGTTAAATGACTCGTATTTGAGACCTTTTAAAAATCAATACGCTATGGTCAGTTTAAGCTAAATAGATAAAATATAAAATAAAAATTAGACTTCTAGATCCACCTTGCAGGTGCCATTTATAACAACAAAGCAACACAATAACAAAACAACTACAAAAGCAGCAATTCAAAATGCTGAGCAATGAGGAGTTCTTCCAGTTCCTCCAGGAGCTTCAGGGTCCTCAGCACTTCTGAATATCAGGTAACACACATAGGAATTTAACATTAGGCTCCTATCATTGAATATATTGGCCTAGATGTATAATTTATTGTCCCATGTATTTTTAAACACAGCGTGCAAAATTATTTCAGGGAATATTAAAATATGGAAATCGGATCTTTTTCTCTCAATATATTTTTGATGAAGCAGGAGTGGCTGAAGGGGAATCCCTGTGGGGAATTTGGTATTTTCCCTGTGTTTCCCATTCCCCGTGTTTCAAGGTGGATTGCTACCTTTTGTGTTTGCAGCTCACCCACACAGAAGATAGCACTCACTCCTGTGTGGAACGTTTTACAGCCATTCTGCTGGAGAAATTACATCGCTACCATGCAAGATAATTCAGTGCTAACAATGGCTATGGCATAGTCAGCAACTCTGAGAACCAGTTGGTTGCTCTAAACCACAGCCAGGACACATAGAAGTGAATTCATACACATTAAGTCACCTCAGCCTCACTCCACAGCAAAGCTGAATTCGAATGCAGCATGATCTACATTTAAAGGTGCATCTTCCAGTTCTTGAAATCATTTGTGACACATAATATAGTGTTCAGGGACCACATGCACGAACGAATTGAGATTTCTTCCCCTCAGACATTATTACACACACATTGTTTTCTCCAGCTTAAGGATGAAAAATTAAAATAAAGCTGTGTTTAGTAAAAATGGCGTGTCATGAATTTTGCAACTCAGAACTTACAAGTCCTTGCATTTTAAGAGTTTTTCTCCCTGTTAAGCATTTGATATTCCCAAATCAAAATAATGATGTTTTATTTATTGAATTGTCCATACTGTGCTGTTTCATGCAACTTGTAAGAATTTATGTCTACATTTTTCCCTGCTTAGAAAGTTTCTTATAAAATTAATTGTCCATGCTGGACTAAGATCCATGTCTTATCCAATGTGGCCATGTGTTGCCACATAGGAGGTAAAGTTAGAGATAGTGATCTGAACACATCTCTTCTCAGAGGCTCTTCTGTCTCACTTACTACTACATTACCTTGAGAAGCATCTGTAACCAAGCAGTTACAATGAGGCTACCCAGTATAGTTTACAGGTATCTAGTAATAACTATCAGAGGGTGACAAGTGTTTCCTCCTGTCTGGACTATCAGATTGAAATAGCTATGTATGATTTCACTTTGTTTGAGAGAGAAGCTAAACCAGAAGGCGTTTTGAATTACTATTTGCTACAAGTAACCCACATCACACTAAACAGTGCCTTTCCAGGATTGGAAACATATTGTCAGAATACCCCAGCTCCCTTGGCACAGAAACCCTTCAATAACAGTTCTGTTGTTGGGCAAATCAAGCACTGAGAGGCCAAGCGGAGGGCTCAGCGACTCTGGAGAGCCCCAGTCAGAGCTTACAATGTCTCTCCCCCGCCGGTAGAAACAGAGTGCCTGAAGACAAGGCTGTTGGGCTCCCAACTGTTCAAGTTCATTAGCTGACGTCCCTTTATGGGAATTGAATAATACAGGCAGGGCTTGTGCTGGTGGTCTGCTCCTCATGGGAGGCAGGATTCCAGAAGCGGGGAAGATGAGCCTTTCTGACATACCACCTTTCATCCCAATCTCTTTAAGCGCTTCTACAAGCATTAATTAATTAAATATCCCAGTGCCCCTGTGAGATAAGTGTCATCTCAATTTTCTAGATGGGTAAACTTGGGTATGCAGATTATAAGTGGCTTCCTCAAGTTATTCAGCAAGCCAGAAGAGGTTTGAAAATGGAACCCAGGAGACGTAATTTCAAACTCGCTCCTGTAACACTTGACAACATTTTTCTTTATTCTTATTTTTACACAGATGCCACTACAAATTGAATTATACAGCTTTTTTCCCCTGGTCAAAGCTTCTCTGTTGTTTTGATGCCATTTCAATTTTATCAACTGTAGCCTCCCCCTTCAATAAGCATTTTTTAATCGATTTTTGCTAGTGTTTGCATTTTTTAAAAGCAAACCTTTAAAACACCTGATCCATGCTCATTGGACATCCTTGCTGGCTGTGTCCTCCGTTAATATCTGACTCCATGCTCAGCTGCACAGAAGAGAATTCTGTGCCTGCTGAGGTTCTGATTCTTCAGCATTGAAATTTCCCTCCTGGATGTGAATAACAGTGATTTCTCTTCATTCCTCTACATTAATTTTTAATCACAGCCTCTACTTTACCATTGCTGATTGAATTTCCTACCACATCTAATGGCCTTTCTTGTAATATTCATTCATTTAAAATATGTATGCTGATGCTATATCTTATTTTTCAAGGGCAGCTTGTTTAAGGCCAGCAGCAAAGAAATAGCTATTATACAGATGTTAAACTACAGTACGTTGCTGTATGTTTGATCACCAGGGCAGAAGTAAAGCACTCTATTCTCTCAAAAAAGGGCACAATTGTACAGGGAACATGTGTAATACCTAGCAAAATTCAGTCACTGTTGAAATGAGCAACAAAAGTCCTACTCAATTCAGAGGGAAACAAAGTTCATACATTATTTTATCATGTCTAAAATAGAGTCTGAAACTGAAAGCCAAAAGAGTCACAGTGCTGTAGATTAATTTTACAGCAAGTATTCAATAGAGGACCTGGATTTAATATCCCCAGCACTGCAATACTCAATAACTAAAAGGTCAAAAATAGAGACGCACTGAATGCAAACTCCATATTTTAGCAAAAAGGAATAACAGGGAAGAGTCAACATCCAAAAGCATTTCAGTCTACCATGCATTATCCTGGTTTTAAATTAACAGGAAGAACTATATTGATTTTTCAGCAGAGCCATTTGCTCTCAAACCAGATGATTGCATTGTTTTCTTTTATTGAACTGAATAGTTTCAAATCCTTACAAATCTACTCACCTTTGGGTTGGCAGTTTTGCCCACTGTACCCAGGACAGCACTTCCACTCCAGCGATGTTACTATTTTATGTTTGATTCTGTAGGCTTGGTGTGTTGTTGTCTGGGACCTGCAAAACAAGACCATTTAAAATCTATTTTAGGTGACCAGACAGGAGTTGCAGGATACCTGTATAACTATATTATCTTACATGTCAAATGTATCCTTTTATTAACTGCTTGAAACAAAGTGAAGCCTAATTAGGGTTTGGGTTTCAATAGCAATCACAGTTTTAATATTTCAGCCTTCAGATCATCTGCACGGATTCTAAAGGAACTGATGCCTATGTAGTGCTGTCAGGCTTCTTCCCAGAATATCTTATTCAGAAGTCAAATACTGCTAACTTTTATGGAAGATAATACAATTAGTGTCTACTAAACTGGGCATAGTGAGCCAAAAATACAATTGTGAAATACTGTTTTCTTTGAAATCAGTGAAAAAAAGCATTCACGGTGAATTAATGCCATGTTAGTTCACATTTAGTGCACATCGGAAGCCTTCCATTCTGATTATTTTAAACAAGATTATACAAACATTAATCCAATAAAGCGTAAAAATTTCTACTCCGGAAGTCGGCTATGTAATTGTGATACCTCAGTTACTACTGTTAAAGTATGTAACTGCAGAGGCAGCAGCAATTTTGTTTCTGTGTTCTAACACATTCTGCATGTCCTGGCTACCTCATCATTTCTTGCACTTAACGTCACAGAGAAGTTATTTTAGAATGAACATGCTGCAGTAGGGCATACAGAAGAAACTTAACTACAGCAACTGTACATGCCTCTTTTAAGAAGTTAAATATGAAGTTTGTATAAAAAGAATATAGTACAGTTCTGCTAGTTGCTAAACACTACCATGAAGTACACCTCAAATCTCAGAAAATACAATGATAAAATGGTTACAGAACTGTTTTGGACAAATTATCACTGTCTAAATCATTCCAGAAAGGGGGACAAATTTGAAGACTGTCAGACCAAAAAACATCCTCCCAATGAATCAAAAAATGCCACCTTGTTTTACACTGTAGTTAATCTTGTCACCCCTTCACACGGGATGTAATATTATATATATTAAAATTCATAGCAGCTGGCAGGAGCTTTGCATGTGTCCCCAACCAGCTTTTCCTCTGAGAAATGGCTTTTTCAGTAGCAAGAACTCAATAAAAATTAAGGTGAACTGAAATCACGAGAGTTGTCAGTTCTTTTGCTGTATGGATGGTCTTATTTTGTTATAAAACTATCTTATTCGGCATTAGCATAATCCATTCCTTAAAGCACTCACACAAATGAAGTGTCCATGAAAGGAGCTAATCAGGAATAGCTATTTCAAAACTAACTCTCCACATAGACAAGCCCCAGAACTGTATATAGTACAGACTTATTTACAGGAGTAGCACAAGGAGCTAATTTTCCTACAAAAAATAAATCAGAGTTATTGTGAATCTTCTAGATTGAATTAAAAAACCAAAACATAGCAACATTTAAACCACAGGGTCCATTTCACAGTTTTGCAATACCATCGACTATGTTTCAGAGTCACCAGACCCCAAGGATACTCTATTTCTGGTTTCACCTCAAAGCTTTAAGCATGTTCTGCCATACCACCTAGAGGACAATTCTCGTAACAGTCAACCTGACCTTTAAGAGGCTTTTTAAATTTTTCAAAGGAAAAATATCTTATAACTTCTGTTTCAGTTTGCCATTTTCCAGGCCCATGCATTAAAATACAATTTAATTTACTATTGAAATCTAATGTTTGGAGAATACAATAAGGCACACAAACCACAAAGGACAATCTGAATACGTTTAACAGAGTCATTATTTACAAGTTGTATCCAGGCCAATTACTTTTCTAGGTTCACTGCCTGACCAAAGCTGTGCCAGAAATAAGCACCCAGCAGAGAGATAATAACAAAAATGTTTATGCCTCTCAGGGGAAGCCTTTTGCTCCAACAAAGCACAAGCTTGGAAAATTGCACAGAAAGGATTTTTTTTCCCTCATGTGCTTTAAAGCTTTGTACATGTGCACCTTTCCTTGCAGTACTCCAGAAGTGGGGAGTGGGCCCACTTTGAACTGATCAGAGGGTGCCAGAGTGAAAGCATGCCAAGCCTGCATTGTGGAGCTCAAGGACACTTCCCAGTCATGAGTTTTTATACTCACTATGGGGACACGTTAAGATGAGACCTGAAAACATGCTAATCTTCTCCCCCGTTTTAATTTTCATTTCTAAAGTCATGGTTGTATTAATTATGCAGCTGGTGATAATTAAAGCACTTGCAAGCACTCTTTCTTCCTAGTTCTACACACCTCTGAGCACAGGACCCAATACGCCAAGTGCAAGGCTTCACTCTGCCTGATGACAAGGTTTCCAGGTTGTCCACTACCACTGTAGGTAAGAGTCTGGTATGAACATAAGCACACCAGTTCCTGTAAGAGACAGAAGGTAAACATAATTAAAAGTACAAATAATGTTTTCCACAATATGATGATATATGATACTTAAAGGGGAAATTTAAGCCCATAATTTAGGGATAGGGCTCAGTTATGAAAATTAAGTTTGGTTTCTCTCAGACTGCCAGTGCAGTCTTGGGCAATTACTTAGTCTTTGTTCTTCAGCTACCCATTAACAACAAAGAAAATACACAATGATTTCTCTCAGTACACATATTTATATTGCAAATCTAAATTTTTTTGGTAAATATTTGTGGAGCACCAAGTACAAAGAAGCTCTTTTAGACTGCAGTAACGACAGGTCTTAAACTACACCTACATTTCAGACTATAGAAACTGTTTATTCAGAATTCAAAGGCTTGTTTAGCAAGATTTTCAATCACCCATAACTTTCACTTTATGGATAGACATTTCTACTCCTCCTCCCTTTCTCCAGCAATATTGTGAGTACATGTAGACCGTGTTTTGCAGTGCACTTTGAGGTGAATGCCACACACAGCAATAACGTGCCATAGCTCCATGCTTGCCTGTGCCACTAGCTACCTACCCAGAGAAGGATGTCACATACGAAATGATCACACCTTTGATCACTGCAGCACAGTATGTGGGAGTTGGCAAGTGCAAGGCAAGGTTTGTTTTTTTTAAAAAGGATTCTCAGGATGTTGCAAGAAACCACAAACTGCTAAATCAGATTTTGAAACCAGGCGACTTGATAGAAACTACAGTGCAGAACAGAATAAAGTAGAAATTACAAACTGAATAATGGCCTGGGACAGATTTGTATATGGAAATTATGCCTCAGAAATCTCTTGGCATTCTTTGAATCAGAAGCAGGTAGATAGAAGGGTGATTTTCAGAGGCTTTTGGCAAGGTCACTCACCAAAAGCTATTAGGGGAAAAAAAATGTAATCTGTCACACAGTAAGAGGATAGATCCTGTTATAGATTAATAAGGCATTCAATCAGAGAGGTGAAAGACTAGTTGGCTTTCTCAAGAAGCAGTTTATCAGCAGAATCCCACATGAATCTGTAACATGTTATATTCGTTAATGAGGGGGAAAGTAGGTGAACAGGGATATGACAGAGTTACACAAAATCATTTTTTGTAGTAAACCTAAAGCTGATCTTGAAGAATTGTGGAAATCTCATAATACTGAATTTCCAAATAAGTAAGTGTCAGAAAAGGGTCTTTTAATGCAGAGTCAGGCACAAATAAAGACAGCCTTATACAGACAGTGTGACTACCTAAATTAACTATCATCAGGAAAAGATCTTGGAGTTATTGTGATTAGCGCTTTGAATTTGCCAATTTAGTATTTTGCATTAACTAAGCTAGTGAATCAAATACGTGAAATTATTAGGGAAGGACTAGAGAACAAACAGAAATCACTAATGTTTCAGTACATCGACTCTTTGTTGCTGTAAATGAGTTTATGATTAGCCCACAGTTTGAATACAGAACCAAGATTCATTCCTACATCCTAAAGAGAGGTGAAAAGAAAGATACAAATAGAAGATGAAGAGCAAGAGGGATGGGAAGTCATGGTGTTCATTATTCAGTTGGTCTTGTTATGACAAAGAGGCATCAAAACAAGACAGGTTTAAACTTAAAGGGAAGGAAAAAAAAAACGGTCGGCATGGCGTTTCCACAAACATAGACTGTGCCAGATTTGGAAGCTGAGGAAGCCAAAATGGGTTTTTAAAAACCACTTAAATGATTTCATGAAAGAACATGTCATTAGGGTGCTGTTGGTTTGGGGTTTTTTTAAGCATAAAGTTGTAGCTATAACTTCTGTCTCAGGAAGTCCCCCAGCTGCAGATTGGAAGGCATCCTGAAGAAAATATTATTGCATTTCTGCTGGTGGAACAAATGTCTATTTGATCTAGTAGTGATTTTTTTTTCTGGCTCTAACTTAGTACAGCCTTTCTCACGGCCATACATTATTCCCTTCTTCATGCTGAAACATACTTCATTTTTGACTTGGCAAGTTAGCAACAAGACATTGTTTCAGTTGTAGGGATGGTGATCTTGCAAGTACTTCCATACCAGTATTCGCACATGAGAACTTAAAAGTTTGTCTTCCTGGATCATGTTTTGCTGCTAACCTTTGCTTCTGGTTGTAGTAGTTCTGTCTGTGTTTCATAATCCAGTAAGGAGGTATATATTTACCCCTGAAATTGGTATCTTGCTATGGGCTCCTTACAGTGGAAATCAAAATAGAATTAAGACCAGATTAGTTCCATTTACTTAAGCAGCATTAGTACAGATTTACACTGCTTCAAACAAGAACAACGACACAAAACACAAAATAGTATCAGTGTCTATTCTTAAGTGATTGGTTTTGTCTACTGAGATCCTACCAGTGCATTCACATTAAATTCAGTAGTGCTTTACTTTGAAAACGATTCCTGAGAAAACAGGAGGATAAGCTAGGACATAAAATGCTAAGTAAGGCTAACAGACTGAACCTCTCAGTATTTCTGCTGCTAGTATTGTGGTGCTTCCCCACGCAACACATGCTATTTAATTGATGAATAATGTGTTTCATATAAAATGGGTTTTTATTGAGTCTCTTTGATCTGATTTTGCTCCTTCACTCTCCACTTCCTTAAGACTTTCCATTAGGATAATATTTCTTTTTAATTGGGTATAAAAAGACTGTGCTTTTGTTTGATGCTTCCTTTACGTTCTGTCTCCTCTAGCTATAGCTTTTTGTCTGTGTGTATAAATTAGAGACAAATGAATAAATATTTGCTAAAAATTAAATGCAGCTCTCAAACATAAGCTTAAAGATTAGGTCCCCTTCTCACTATCTCTGTGGAAGCCAGGAGCAACTCTATGCAAGTTTGAGACATAAAATTGGGAGAATCAAGAGGAAACTTACATCTTTGGAGTTTTGCAGAGGGATCATGAAGTTACTTATATCACCCCTCTAGCTGGGGCATATGGGTCCTTTACAATCTCCTGTATCACACAGAGACTAGCAGTAGTAACTAAATCATAATGATATTTGCAGTTAAACATTGCCAATAGTTAGCCAGAGAGGGAGAGGTTGTAGCTGCATCCCTTCCAGCACACCTCTGCAGCAGCAAGGGAGGATAGGCACCTCCTCTTGCCAAGCATCAGTAGGAGCAGGACATGGCAGGGCACTTAGCTCCCTTACAAGCACGACCAGGAAGACAGCTTTTCCATGGGGCTTCCATGCTGAGCATCAGGGAGCAGCAAGAAACAGGGTTTCTCCTTAACAGAAGATGAGGGGCAACCACACAAGCAGAGGCACTGACCTCACCAGCAGCATGCAGTACCACAGCACAAGAGACAGGCAAGCAGCAGTAGGGTGACAGGAACAGGTCAGTTAGCAGCCCAGCAAGTATCAGGCAAAGACTAGGTAACAAGTCAGGTCCAAGAAGGCTGCTAGAGACAAGCACCTTTATGAGGTGAACAGGCTCAAGCCTGGTCTTAAATGGAGCCCCTGGCCCATGAGTGTGGGTGGAGGTGTTAGGTGAGATTGTTTAGGGCTATTAAGGGCTTGTTAGTGTGCCCAGGGCACTACTACTGAGCTTCTTTCTCACTGCAGGCATGAGGTAGGTCTCTTTCATTTCACAGCTGTAGTGAGGGTTCTGTATATTCATACCCATGATTAAAAACTGTATTTTTCTCTGAAGTGCAGCACAGAGATTAAAAAAATCTCTCAGCATATGAATGGGATACTAGATATTTCTTAACAGATGCAGAAAGTGATACTGGGCCAGGCTGACAGTGGTCTATTCAGGTGGAGCTCTGACTAAGCATGGTGCTTTGCTTATGATTTAAATTTGGTATTGAGAATGTAAACATCTAAATTTCTGAATAATTCTCAGCAATTAATTGATGACATATAAAGGCTGATCAGAAGACCTCTGAAGTGATACCACCACCTCAAGTAGTTGTGTAGTACCTCTGTTACTGTTGCAAGTTAGCTGTCTGGAGAGTGAGGAGCTAAGAGTTAACACCTTGGGCAGCTGGGTGCTAAACTTGCCACCTCTGCAAATCAACAACCTAAACACAAGAGTCAGATTTTAAAACCTGGGCTACAATGAGCCAGTGGTGATGTCAAGCCTTGAGCTTGTGGGTCTCCAGTTTGTGCTCTACAGCATGCAGACCTGACAGCTCACCAGAGAAAGGGATTAAGCAGAAGACATATAGCGGTGTTCTCAGTGCTGATATTTTCTGCAGTGCATATGGTTGGGGTATAATTTTTGGTAATTGAATTCCATTTTACATCTGATCAAATGTGATCAATGAAAAGATAAAACAATGAAAACAGGCATAAAATGCAGTTGTAAAATACATGAAAGCCCTGGAATACAGAGAGTTCAGTTAAAAAAAAAAATCTACTTTTTAAAATTCATAATGTAAATCCAGTAATTATCATTATCATTGAGGGTTGCTAGCTTCAAGGTAACAGCTAGTGGAACTTGTCCATTTGAAGATGCCCTCCAAAGGAAAACATGGTACAATACCTCCCAAATGTACCAGTTAAGGACTGCTCCTGGTTTTTAAAAATAGTCTGAACTCAGTCTCTGGTCTCTATCAAAAATTTAACTCAACTTGAGCAGATTGTTTCTATTTAAAATATTTAAGTCATTCTTAAGCTATATGAGCGCAGTATCTGAAGCTGCGGTTCTCACATGGCCCAGCAATCTTTGATCAGGCTAAATTGGAGGAAATATTCACAGCATAAAAGCCCCTGGTGTGACTCATAATTAGGTTTATGCTACCAATGAAATAAGCTCATTAAGAGATGTTAAGAATGTAAATATAATTTTGAAATCAAATTGTCTGAAAAAATGTAGATTTGGAAATAGAAGATGAAGCGTGGCAGAAGAACTATGACAGGCTGTGTTAATGCAAAGGCAGAACAGAAGACAACTGATTTGCATAACAGGACTTTAAACCTGAAAATCCTCTTTACCCTCCATGGAATAATATATTCCAGATCAGCAACACAGGCTTCTAACATGCAGATTGTGTTGAGAGCTGCAGGAGCCTGGCATTTCTTTTGCATCGAGCCTGATTTCAATCAGCAAAGCCATATTTAAAAACAAAACAAAATCCTTGCAACGTACAACAGAAATCCAGCCTGGAGACAGCAGTGCAAGCCCCTTTATGCAAACTGGCATAAAGCCCATGTGACAGATCTCATCCTCCTCTTGCATGTATTGGCCAGAAAAACTCGCTGGTAGCAAGGTGTGGGAGAGTACCTCTAGTCCTCAGGCCTTTGAAACAGCCTCTTTGCTTGTGATATTTGCAGCAGTATTTCCAGCTCTGCATCAAGTGCAGTTTGACCATACCTGAGAAGTAAGGCATAGTACAAAAAGCGGTTTTTGCTTCTTTTGTAGCCAATAAGCATGTCTACACTGCAGCCTTGGCAGGCCTCAGTCCTTTGGGTTTTACGGCCACTGCGAATTCAAAGTCCTCACTAGCTAATATCCTGTGGAGCCTGCTTGTGTGGCTGGAGCAAAGCACCTACAACTGGCAGGGAATTAGTGGGACTCAGATGATGCCTTTAAGCCTGTCTTTAGCTTTTGGGATCCTGCACAGCTTATTTAAATCTTGCATTAATACCCTCTTGGGAAAGTTTTCTTCTCTTCTCCTTGTAACAGTCCTGTTTCTTTTTCCACAGAGAAAACATTCCCATGAAGCGTTTCTTCATTTCCACATTTGGCCCCAAAGTAGAAAGGATGCAGCCTGGAGATAACTGTGCAACAGAAGTAATTTTGGGGCAATTGTAAGCAAGGACTGCCTGCACTGTGTCCATGGCAAGAAGCCCACTGCCCAGTCTACTATGAGTATGTACCAATTATACAGGTGTTTCCCTCAGCTGGAAAACAGCTTATTTCTGAGAGCGTAAGACAGATTACCATAGTGTTTCCCTGTGTTCAGCTGACTCATCCTCAGCGATTTACATCAGACTCATGATATGAAGGTATATACACGGTATGAATTACTAGGCAACATCTTGCAACTTCCAAGGGATGCGATTTGCAGCAAAAAGCAACTTCCCTGTCTGTGTAATAAAACCACACGGTCTATGGAAACATGCCCCCTGATGCACAGCTAGCAGACGAATAGTAGGTAATGTCTGAGCAGTAGTTATTCTTGTTTAAGCCTTCAGAAGCAGCAAATAGGGCTTCTTAATTTACTGGCGCAGATTTCTGAAGCTGGACTTGACTTTATATGATGAAGAACACCCCACTTGGTTTCAAGTAGCTGTATAAGCACATGCTTTTACATATGTCCCTGGCTCCTGATTCAGAGGATACGTGCCTGACAACACGCGAGGGCCCTTAAACTCATCACTGCTTTGTAAGAGTGTTGCCAGCACTCTTAAAACCCTCGTCTAATTCGTAATTAGCAAGGCTTATGCTCTACATTACCACTTCTTTGGTGGCAGCCTGAGTGCCCCGCCTGAGCCGCCGGGCCCTAGCCGGGGAAGTGGCGGGTGGCTCACGCCGTCGCCCTGGGCAGGCTGCCATCACAAAATCACTAAGGTCAGAAAGGACCTTCAAGTCCAACCATTAATCCA
>NW_010535526.1:0-473 GCF_000687285.1 Phaethon lepturus
GGGCTTCTTAGTGCAACCTCATCGTTGCCAAACTGCATGACCAACGATTGAGGCTTTGGACCCTAAAAATGAGGCATTGGGCCTTCTAAATCAGACTTTGGGCATTAAAAATTACACTTTGGGCCCTTAAAGCCAGGTTTTGAAACTCTTAAGTGGGGTTTGGAACTTATAAATGAGGGTTTATATCTTAAAAATGAGGGCTTAGACCTTATAATTATTTGGATCCCAAAAAGGATTCTTTGGGCCTTTAAAATTGACGCTTTGGGCCCTAAAAATGAGGCTGTCATCTTGAAAATGAGTGTTTGGGCTTTAAAAACATGGCGCTGGACCTTAAAAATGAGGCTTTGGATACTGAATGGAGGCTTTGGACTCTGAAAATGATGAGTCAGGGTCTAGAGGCTTTGGACACTGAAAGGAGGCTTTGGACTCTGAAAATGATGATTCAGGCTCTAAATTGAGGCTTTTGGACCCTT
>NW_010535527.1:0-227 GCF_000687285.1 Phaethon lepturus
ACCCCGGCAGCCGCTTCCTGCGCGTCCCCTTCCGCCAGCGCCGCCGCGCTTCCGGACCCGGGATGCCCCGCCCCGCCGCCATCTTGGGGCAGCGAGAGGCGGGGCTTTACTGCCGACATCTTGAGTGCGGCGTCGCGTCCGCCATCTTCAACGCGTCGCTCAGGGGGCCGCCATATCGGTGGTGGCTACATTGCAGGGGCGGTCTGCCCCGCAGGCCCACGAGGGGG